>NC_044310.1:107154575-107438439 GCF_007474595.2 Lynx canadensis | reverse complement strand
CAAGGGCTTGCATTCTTCCTTCACCAAGAGAGGGAACGCTCTGGACCTGGGTCTTTTTATTGTCCTTCCTCATTAGAGGACAGGGGCGGCAGTGGTTCAACTCTAGCTGTTTGGGGCTCCTGGCTGATGATCAAGTGGTTAGAACCTGGTTTGAGTCCAATATTCACTTTCAAAGTCCCTTTGGGCATGATTCAGGGCCTGCACCAGAGAGTATATGCATGAACCAAGTAATCTGTAGGATGAAGTCACCTCTGTCATCCAGGGGAGGGAAGCCTGTTGGCTACCCATCGCAGCATTGACTGTAGCTGACTAAGCCCCAAGACCCCAGAGACAGAGGAGCCTGTCAGAGGGGCCAGAGACAGAGACCCCTGACACTGAGAGCTGTCAATTGGCTCAGGAACTGATGGGGAACTCCACACCAATGTTTGGACTTGGGCTGTGTACCTCACACAGACCCAAGGATCTTGCAATGTGCTACTTGAAACAGAGTGCATTCTTCTGAGGGACTTGTTCTGAATGGCTCTAAGGTAGATCCTAGTTTGAGAAATAGAGCAATAAAATCAAATAAGTACCCCGAGCACCAAATTTCTTCATTACAGAATAGGCTAAAGTTAGAATTCATTGCCTACTCCTATCTCCTGACAGGCTGACTGTGTGTGGAGTAAGAAACACCTGAGGGCTGTGGTCAAAGGAAACCTCCACTGGCTACATCTGAGAGGGCAATTCTGAAGGAGGTCTGTGTTCTTCCTTCAGAAACAGAAGGGAAACTGCGTTTGGTGGTGTTTCCTGTCCTTCCCATCTGGAAATAGATGCACCATTGATGCAGAGGCAAAGGGTTCCCGCTCCCAGATGGTGGTGAAGTGTTTGGAACCTGGACCTGATGCAATTCTTTTTTAAAGAGCCCTTTCTGTGCTGACCAGGTCCTGAAGCATACTCTGCCTATGGGAACCATCTGTGAGACACAATTGAGGGAGGTCGACCCTTCACTGCACTTGCCAAGCACCAAGCACTCAGGTACAATAAGGTCATCCTTCCTTGGATTTGAAGTTATTGTTTGCTCTCAGGAGCACAGGAGCAGACTGAGATTTTAGCACCAATCTTTGGGCTCTGCCTGTGTGAAGTGAGTGAAAGCCCAATCATCCCTGAATGTGTCCAAAGACTTAGAAAATAGTTGGTGGGAATTTCAACTAGGGAAGCCAAGGCTCTACATTACAGATGGGAATGGGAAAATCCTGGGCATATACATCTACCTCATTTGTCCTTGCTGCATGTGTAAGGCTTGTCCCTCCCCAAATATCTGGGACTGCCTGCAGACATCCATACATACCCTGCTTGGCAACTTCATGTGTGCTGGCCCTCTCATTCTGAAAAGACTTTTGATGGGTAGTTACAAGAGGTTCCATTGCCAACCTATGCCTGAGTCATCAGTACTCAGCCAGAGACCCCGGGTTAAAGTGGAGGACATTGTTCTGAAACACTGACTGTGAATGGAGGCCAACGAGATCCTGGGTTGAAGAAAAAAGTGCAAAAGAATGGAAATCAATCTACAGAGGGCCAAAATGCTTCATTACAAAGGAAAGCAGAATGAGACTGAGATGCACACACTTAGCACAATCTCCTGAGAAGTTAACTCTTGTCTATAGTAAGAAACACCCATGGGCAGAGGCAAAGGGAAACATCCAATGACTACACCTGGGTGCTCAGTTGGCATGAGGCCTACACTGTTCTTTCAGAAAGAGATGGAAGGCTCCTGACTTTGGCTCCTTTGTATGCCCAACCTCTCAGGGCACAGAAAGATCAGTGATTCAGTGGTAGCAGGTAGCAGGGTCCCATTGGTGTCTGAGGTATTATAACCAAGTCTTGGTGCAATATTCTTTGTAAAGGCTTTTGTGGGCTGAATTATCCTGCAGTCTGCTGGAAATGCCTAATCCATCTGCCTTAGAGGATGAGATTTTAATCAGCCAAGGGAGAAAGGCAAGCTGGCTACCCATCAGAGATTACCTGGGCCAGTCAAGCAACAGGCGCTCATGGACAGGAGGGTCATTCTTCTTTGGGATAAAGGAACTAACTGCTCTCACATAGCACAGTACCAGAGTGGTATTGCATCACAAATCCTGGATGTTGGTTATGTGGCTGACAGACCATTTCTACTTGGTTGTGGCCCAGGACCTAGTTAATAAAACAGAAAATAGATGGGAAAGGCTATAACGAAGGCCAAGCTTCTACATTAGATAGGATTAGGATAAAGCTGGGAAGGAAATGTCTAACATGGTTTCTCCTTCAAGCAGAAGTAAGGCAAGCTCCCTCCCAAACCCTGACATTGCCTCAACATGGACACTCTGCTGGACATCTTCAAGGGCCCTATGCCACCCATTGTCCACATACTTCTGAAAGGCACATAATGAGGGGGCCTGAATCCCCACGGTGAATGCCTAGGTGGAAAAAGTGCCAAAGGATGGGAATGGAGATATCAATGGCCCAAGTTCTTCACTGCAGATGAGGAGAGCATAAAGCTAAGAATGAAATGAGCAGCTTAAGTTCTTCTCGCCCCACAAGGGAGGCCAGATCCCTCCCAGCTCCTCTGAACTTGGTCTATGGGCAGTTCTGTTCTGGGAACCTTCCAATGCCTTAGGTTTCCCATTGTCAACATAGTTATGAAATGAAAGTCTCAAGGGGCCCTGCTGCTCAACCTACACCTGAATAGGATGAGCTCAATGAGACTACCCAGTTAAAAGCTGAAGAGATCTCTTTTGGTAGCTGGCTGGGAATGTTTCACAGGGAAGACCGAGTTTGAATAAGGGAAAAATTATGGAAATGCATACAAGGAGTGCCAAAGTGCTCCTTATCAGATGAGAATGGGATAAATCTGAGAATGAAGTGACCAGCACACTCTTTGGGCTAGCTAGCTGTCTTGGGAATGAGAAACACCTCTTGACTGGGCCAAAGAAATCCTCCATTGGCTACAGTGGCAACAAGTTTTGCAAGAATTCTTCCTTTGGGATTTCAGAAAGGGATGAGAAGCTTCTGGCACTGAGTGTATTTCTTACCCTGACCTACAGTGGAGAGTCACCAGTGGTTTTTGGTGTAATGAGTTTTGATATTTATGTGTTTGGAATCTGGCTCTGTAGAAGCATTCCTTGAACAGGCAATGCACTGGCCGCTTCTGGAAGCTAAATGCCCATCTGAGAACCATTTGCTTTTCCATGTGAAGTTACCTCAAGCAGCGAGGGGAAGGAGGCACAATGGGTAACCATCACTGTGCCTACTTCCCTCAGTGTCAAGCCTCACAATCTCAGTAACTGGTAGTTAATCCTTCTTTGGGGTTATCATAAACTGACTTCTCTAAGCTAGCATAGCCTAGAATGGAGTGAGAGCTGGCTAATGTCCAGCCAATACCTGGACATTCACTCTGTGAGAACAAGCCTTGTTCCATCTCAGTGTGACTCAAGACCTCCTTAGAAAAACAGCTAAGAGATCACAATGGATACATGATGGGGTCAAAGACCTTCATTTCAGCAGGTAATGGGATATAACTGAGGAGAAAGTGACTAGCTCTGTTGCTCTTCTCCCCACAAGTGAGGATGCTATGTACCCTATGTATTTTTATTGTCAAAATATTTCTAAAAGGCAAGTCCCAAGGGGCTTTTTGCCCAACTTATGCCAGAGTCAGGATAACGGTCAGGCTCCTTAGTTAAAATGAGGGGACATTGCTCTTAGGTCTGTCCTTGAATTCCTCACAGTGGGGACTTACTTAAAAGAAGAGCAAGAGGATGGGAATGGATATATAGAAAGCCAAATGTCTCCATCAGATGAGAATAAGATACTTCTGGGAATAAAGAGAATAGCACAATCTCCTGGCAAGCTGTTTTCTGAAGGAACAAACACACATGGGCTGGGTAAATGGGAAATATCCATCTTCTTCATGAGGGAGTAGAAGGAAAGCTGAGAGCCAAACAACATTATCTTCCCCACTTCCAGGAGGGATATGTGTGACATTCCTCAGGCGCTCCTGGCTGCAGAAGGACAAAAGAAAGAACATAAAACAAATGGGTAAACTGATAGAGCCTCCATCAATTTATAAGTATCTTAGTAAATTACAAGTAAAAGTCAGAGATCTTATCTCCAGAAACCTGTGGACTCTGTTCTCTGGAGCTCCAACATCACCTGCCATCCATAGTGATGGGAGGAACAAAGGCAAGAAGGAAATGGCATATAAAACTGAAATTCCTGGGGTGACTTGGTGACTGAGTCTATTAAGCCTCAGACTTTAACTGAGGTCCTGATCTCACAGTTTTTGTGTTCTAGGCCTGTAGGGGCTCTGTGCTGATAGCTCAGAGCATGGACTCAGCTTCAGATTCTGTGTCTCCCTTTCTTTCTCTGCCCCTCTCTCAGTGTATATTCTCTCTCACGCTCTTTCTCTCTGTCTCTTTCTTCCCCTCTTTCTCAAAAAATAAAAATTAAAAAAATTACAATGTAATTTCCTTGTCACCTCCAGCCCATTGACAATTCATTGAGGCTGTCAGAGTAAAATGCTTCTCCAGGATCTCCCTACTGTCTTGTTAATGTTTTGCCAGAGGGAAAACAAGACAAATTTAGCTTGACAATAGTTAGGCCTCCACTAATCTGTGAGTCCTTAGCATATGGAAGTCTCCTTGTAAACTTGCCATTTGACTTTACCTTCCCCAAGCCCGTATTATATACAGGTCTTTCTTCACACTATTAATAACAGCAATAATTAATAATAATAAATCCAAAGAAACACACTGAGGACCAAAGTTTTTCACCTCGGGTGAAAATTGAATGAAGCTGGGACATTTGACATGAGCACCATTTCCTAGGCAACTTGGTGTCCTGAGAGTAAGAAGGAAACACCTGTGGGGCAGGGATGAAAGGAAACACCAGCCACAAGAACACTGGATCCAAACCTTGATGGGACAGGAAGGCTTCTGACTCTTGTCTTACTCTTCTATTCAGTGGGTAGAGGCACTCATCATCTATCTGAATGTTGGCTTCCCTATGCTGACTGGCAGCCATGTCTGTGGCTTCCGGTCCTAGAATCCTTGAATAAACTCTCTGCCCTGACATCTGGGTAAGAACAATGCTCATGCTCAAACTTTTATCTTCTTGTTGGAGAAACGAATAAAGTACACCAAAGATGGCCAATGGGACTAAAACTAACTCTGGTCTCCAGCTTAGAGACCCTTCCTCTGTGTTCTTATTCCTTTGTTATGCGTGAGAAAACCCCCACAGATATTGAAGCTGATGACTATAAATTACCCTCCCCACTTGCATTTGGTGCTCACATCTTTGGAGAAATGGTCTCTTCTGAGCACGTCGGTGTTAAATAAATCTCTGATCCACCAAGATCTCCGAGGCCACTTGGTTTTTCCGCCAGTGTTCCAGCCTGGTTCCTTAACATTCTCAGAATGCAGGAACTTAACAGAGGCCAGGGGATTAGAGTAACCAACCCCGCACAAGCCAACAGAAGCTTGCCAAGCACATAGGTCTCCATAAAGGAGGGCAATATGTCCTTAGTAATCACCATGTGTTAGCTGGTTGTGAATGCTGGGAACTCTGTAACAGTCACATGGTTTCTGACTCTGACCTCTGATCTCCATCTCCCCTTGCTGGATAAGGCTCTCTCCCAGTAACACATTCCCTTTTCCAAGGCTTTTTGCATTCTGTTGCCAAGATAGGTCTCACAGGTGAGCCCATGGAGATCCCGTTGCCCATGTTATCCTGGATTTAGGGGAACTTGGAAGGACTCCACAATTAAAATCAGAGAAAAATACTTCCAGGCTCAGACTCCCAATGCCTGACAGGAAAAGTTGTTCAGAAAAAGAGCAAGGGAGTCAGAAGGGATGCATTTGGGTCCAAATTTTTTGTCTCAGGTGATAATGGAATAGAGCTGTGAATGAAGTGACTGGCACAAATCCCCAGGGAAGCTTGGTGTCTTATGACTTTGGAAAAACTGTGGGCTATAAAGAAATGGAACATATTTTAGCTACATCTGGGAATCCTAAAGTAGCATAAAAACTCTACAATTGACTTCAGTGTAGGAGGGCTTGAGGCACTTGCCAACTTTGCAAATTTTCTTGCCGGGGGTGAAAGCACTATGATTTGGAGGGCAGAGTCTCCATATGGACTGGTACCCAAGTCTGTGGGACTGGGTTCTGATTTTTTAGGTTTTGAGTAGTTTCTTTCACATTAACGTCCTGTGGAAATGGACTGAGCATGTGGCAACCCTTAGACTCTTAAAGCAGTAAGTTCAGGCAGTCTATGGCAGGGGCACAGAGCACAGTAGTAGTCACTACACAAACATAAGATTCCAATGCCCCAAGTTTTAGGAGGGCCATATTATTCCCTTGATATCGGAAATTAGTTGTTGAAAAGGTGAGAAACAACCTTAATATATGTTCACTATGAGTTAAGCAGTCAGTGTGACTTTTATTTTATTTTTTACTTCTTGCTGTGGCCCTAAAGCCTACATCCCCATCAGCATTTGCCACAGAAGTGAAGCCAACTGTCTCCCAATGTCACCTGCCCCTACCCACAAAAATTCTTTTGAGCTTAACACATTCAAGTCCCCAACACCTCCTGTTCCCAAGGTATATCTAGCAGACACCCCAAGGGCCCCTGTTCCTCAAGTGATTCCAAATGTATGGGAACTTGCCATGACTCCAAATTTAAAATTGGAGAAAAATGCTGCCAGACTCTGGCACTGAATGTCTCCTAATGAACACACGGTTAGGATGAGTAAGAGAATTGAAAAGGATACACTGAGAACTAAGGTTCTTCATTTCAGATGAGAAAAGATTGAAGCTATAGATAATGTCACCGGCACAATTCCCTGGGCAAGTTTGGTGTCCAAGGAGTTAGAAAGACCTGTGGCCTGCAGAGAAATGGTGCATCCACTAGCTATACCAGGGAGTTCTGTGGGCAAAAGTCATGCACCCCAACTTCAATAAGGTAAAGAATGTGTCAAGCTCTCACCAGCTTTCCAGCCCTTGCTTTCTGTTGACAGACATAGTTGTGTAGGATCTTGCTACTGCCAAGTCTGCAGATTCAGTTCTGATATTTTAGTCTTTGAGTACTTTGGTGCCCTAACGTCTTTGGTGAATGGACTTTACATGCATTAACCCTAGTGTCTCAGGAGGTAGGTAGCTCAGGCTTTCCTGAAAGGGGTGGACAGAGGGTAGGGCAGTGGTCCCATGCCAACAGAATCCTGCCAAACACAGAGTTCTTACTGGCAAGAGGTCAATTTTCCTTTATGATATCAGAAGTTAATTGCTATATGATGACACACAGTGTGAGTGCAAGATCCCCAACAATTACTGAGTGCTGTCTGAATTTTAGCCTGTAGCTCCTGTATTTGACCCTAGGGCCTTTGCTTCAGAAACGAGATTGGATCCTTCCCAATATCACTTGCCCCTGTGCACATGCAAACCTCCTCTGCTGAACAGTTTCTAGTGCCTTATGCCTCTTTTTGCCAAGGTAGAGCTTGCAGAATTCCATGGATTCCTGTTGCCCAGGCCATCCCACATTACTGAGAACTAGTCACAACTCCATAATTAAAATCACAAAGTGTCCCCAGATTATGTCCATGAATGTCCAGTAATAAAGTCCTCATTGAAAGAGCAAGGGAATCTGAAAGGATGCACTGAGGGGCAAATGTCTGCATCTCACATGAAAATGGTATAAAGCTTCACAAGAAGTCACTAGCACTTTTCCCTTGCAAGGGTTGTGTCCTCACCAGCATGAATGGGCCACATCTAAAGGGAACATCCTTGAGCTACACTTAGGAGCCTTGTGCGCAAAAAGGCTCTCACTATTTTCCCTTCCTTTTCTTCAGTAATATAACAATGGTGATTTGGGGGCTCTTGTATGGCTCCTGGCTCACATCAAAGTCTGTGAAAATGGGCTCTGGTCTTTTAGTTATGGTGGTTTTTTTTCTATCCTTACATCTTCAAGGCATGGGCATAGCATGGACAAACCTTTGGTGTCTCAGAATGAAGGAAGTTCAGTAATTCCAGGAGGTGGGTAGACAGCAGGGAGTGACCATCTGGGCCAATACATTACTGCCAAGCACTGAGTTCTCTGTAACAGAAAACCTTTCTTCCCCAACATCAAAAATGAATTGCTGTGTGGTAGCACACCACCAGAGTGGGAGCTTGCCTAGCATTTCGTGTCACTGAGGACAGACCAGTTGCCCCTGAGTCTGACCCCTGATCTCAGTCTCTTGCCCCTGAAGAGAAGTGGGCTCTTTCTGGCACCACCTGCATTGAAGTGCATTTGGGTTTTATATTCTCTACTGCATTTAACATCTAACCCGACAACTTTTCAGTATGATAACTGTCTTTGGATTGTATTAAACACAAGGAACTCATCACTCTTTGTTTTTTCTTCGGCTACATAGACATTATAATAACAAATTTGACTAAAGTGGGAAGCCTTCCAGAGGCTGAGCTTTGAGTAATTCTTTGTCATCTCCAAACAGGTAACTGATACCTGACAAAAATATAGAAATACCTAAATTCACTTAAAAGGCAGTCTGTCATTTGTGGCTTCTGAACTTGGTCAAATTCTACTATCACCTAGAAAAGAGGAGTTTGAATATTTTGAAACTCTTCTGATTAGGAAATGCCATAAAGAAACATTGAAACTTCATGACAACACATTCTGCTTTCATTAATTCTTCATTTATTGTAAATATTTTAGTGTCAAACATTTGGTTTTATATTACTGCTGAAGTATAAGCATAAAGACAAAATAAAAACAAGCATTCTTGGACTGAGTCAATCACAATAAATCATTAGAATTTTTTTCTTTTTCTTTTTCTTTTCTTAAGTGCTCTTTGGAATATGTTAAACAATGATACCTCCAGCTTTCCTTTCTTTTCAGGGTTATTTTGGCCCCTCGGGGTCTTTTGTGATTCCATACAAATTTTAGGTTTGTTTTACCTGTGTGAAAGATGCTGATGGTATTTTAGGGATTGCCTTAAATGTATAGACATTTTAAACATGTTTTGGGTAGTATAGACATTTTAAACATGTTTTACTTCCAAACCATGGACATGGAAAGTTTTCCCATTTCTTTGTGTCCTCTTCCATTTCCTTCATAAGTTTTCAGAGTACACATTTTATACCTCTTTGGTTAGATTGATTTCTGTGTATCTTACAAAGTATCATTGGGGCAATTGTCAATGGAATCGATTCATTGACTTCTTTTTCTGGGTGGGTGGGGAAAGGGCTAGATGAGTGGTGAGTATTGAGGAGGACACTTGTTATGATGAGTCTTGGGTGTTTTCTATAAGTGAGAAATCACTGATCCTGAAACCAATATTGCACTGTATGTTAACTAATGAGAATTAAATAAGTGGGGACAAAACTAGGAACATAATGAAAGATGATTTGGTCTTGCTATTTTTACAACTCTGTTTTGACCCTTCTCTCTTGATTCAGACATTTTATCTTGGAGAACTTAGCTACACACATAGGAGGGTTGTAGATAAAGTGCTGGTCAGGGTAAAATAATAAGTAATTTCAGTCACTTGATCAATTTAAAAAAGTATAGCTCAACGTTCCAGTTTTATCTGAACTTATTTTATAATTAATGGAATTTTGTTCAGGTCCAATTCATTTTTTAATATTAAATTTATTGTCAAATTGTTTTCCATACAACACCCAGTGCTCATCCCAAAGGGTGCCCTCAATGCCCATTACCCACTTTCCCCCTGGTCCAATTCATTTTTATGTAAATTTCTGTATGTTCTAGGTACACCTAATGCATTAAGATTTTTAAATTTTAAGAAAGGATATATACTGAAATGTTACAGCAAGGAGATCAATAATATGTGATCTCCCATGGTGGGTAATCCATAATCAGTTCTAGACTAGACACATCCAGGGTCCATTTATATGAAAAAGAAACACATCTGTATTCTGTTTGTGCCATGTTACTTTGACATCTGCAGGTGCCCAAATCTCACACTTCACCAAGCATAACTTTACCATTGGAGCACTGTATGACTTTTGGAATGATCTTTGTCTAAGGACATATCTTTGTATGCCTAGCAGCAGAGGCAGGAGTGGAAGTACACTGATTCTGAGATATAGTGCTCCTTCTTGGTTGTTATCCATGCCTTCTCTGCTGAGAACAGTAGGTGGTAGTGGGGTGCGGTGGTTGCTTAAGACCTACTTCTTGAGCAGAGGCCTTGCTGCATTACCATGCCTCGTAATGCAGGGAGCACACATGCACTATTGGGAGAGTGATGCCCTGCATGTCTGATGGTGGACACAGAACTGATTTTTTCTCATTGGCTCCAAAAACTGGCCTGTTTTATGCGGGATTTTAGGCCTGTCTAAAGGAAACCAGCATAATTACTATACAGGTGTGGCAGAAAACTCCCGACCTGACATTCTATCCAATGTTAATGAAGCCTGACATCACATCCTCTGGAGAACTGTTTTTTTTGTTTGTTTGTTTGTTTTTGGTTATATACCCAAGCTCTCATGATACAATGGGGTGACGGAAATCATCAAGAGACCTAGGACTGGCCCAGATCATAGGAGGTGGGAAGAGTCCAGAGGAGAAAGATGAAATCTTTTAGGCCATGGCTCAAATCCCTCAAATCCTGTGTGCTTTAGAAATGAGAGACTCTTCTGGAAGGAATCATGCCGATTTTCTCTCCATTTGGGGTCATTTTACTATCCAAATCCCTACATGCGCACTGGCACACACATAATGATGTTTTGTTCAAGAAAGAGCAGACACTGGGGAAGAGACAAGACAAAAAGAAGAGTTTAGAGAGAGCTCTGCCATGGGGCAGCAGCATCCATTTTCTTAGCTACATGCTCAAAGACCCAAAGATGGGCAAGGATTTCCTAATGTTCATAGGTTTTGCTCGACCCAAGGCCATCCTTGGCCCAGCCTCCAGAGGAAATGACTAGGGTACTGAAGTCCAAGCCTGTGGGAACCTGGAAATATGATTAGCTAACTCTGTTAGGTGAGACAATAGCTACAGAAGAAAAGTCTTCAGTGTTCTCCTGTAGAGTGTTTTGTTTCTCCAAAGCTCCATATAATCATGAAGGGTCAATTGGCCTTGGTTCTCCATCAGTGACTCACTGTGTTCTGATTTACTAGAGAAATACTTGCTGGAAGTCTTTGGGTTGGTGAGGACTTGGGATAGAGAAGTACATGTAAGAGCACTGTACACTGAGTCTAGAGTCACAGCACAGTACCAGTCCTTGTTGCACCCCAGGTCTTCATTTGGAAATGGGCGGGGGGGGGCGTCATTGTCCTGGCTGACATGAGGATGACTCATGAGCCAAGAGTATACACTGGGGATGGAGAGACAAATGAGAATGTCAGAAGCCTGAGATCCCTTGTTCAACCCTGGAGCCTGTATTCCAGAGCTTTACCCTGGGACTTTTGAGAGTCACTGCCTTCATGTCAGCTGCACAGAGGTGCTGATTTTGCTTGGGGATCTTCATGCCTGTGGCTCCAGTGCTAGTGCTGGACACCTGTTCCCTGGTGTTCCAGTGCAGCCTCCTGTGTCAATGGTACCCACTGAGTTTTCCTGGAGGAACTGGATCAGGGAAAGGTCATGTGGAGGTCATTCTGAATTTCCCCTACCTCAGATACAACAGGAATCTCCATTTTCTAGCAGTTATCTCCACAGAGTAAGCTGGTCAAAATCTAGATGGAGGGCTCTACAGTCCTATCTTCATTAAATAACTGCTCCAAGCACTCACCTTGTGCTTGGGGATCTGGTGGATCTAAGTGCAAGGCTTACAAAGACAAAGTGGTCCCTGCCTGCCAGGTCTTCACAGTCTGGAGGGGAGATGGACAATGGTATGAAAGACAAGACATATGATGAAAAAGCAAGAACTATAATAGTGAAAAGAGCAAGTGTGCTGTGGGGACAAGCTGGGGAGTCACTGGAGAGTATGAGAGGCCTCACAGAGGTGACCTTTGCTGGGGCCAGCATAAGAGGAAACCACACTGCACATGTCTGCCATGTGTCTAGGAGAAGATACTGCTGGTGCAGAGACTAGGAGACAGAATTGGATTTGTCCATTAGAAACATTAGAAAGGCGGATTATGTGGCTGTGGGTTCCTGGGAGGGGAGAGGCAGGGAGGATCCAAAGCATAAACCAGATGCTGGGACCTAGTAAACAAGAGGACCTTGTTCATTCCTCTGTGACAGCATTATCTAAATACCTTGACTTTTAAAACTACAAATATTTAATAGCTCACAATTTTTGTGGGAGAGGAATCCAGGCATAGCATAGCTGCGTAACACATGGCCTCAAAGTCTCTATGAAGTCAGGGCTGTGGTCTCAAAGGAGATTCAACAGGGTGATATTATTCCCAAGCTCACTCACATGGGTAATGTGAGTTTCAGTTTGAACTGAGAGCCTATTCCAAAATTTTGACCAGAGAACTTGTATCTTTCTCTCCTCTATAAGGGTCTTATAGCCTTAAGTGCTTGATCCCCCATTTCCATGGGTAGAGGAGAAACAGAGGGAAGGAGGGAGAGACAGAGGGAGAGAGAGAGAAGGAAACAATGGAGAGAGAAAAAGGAGTAGAGAGGACATAGAGATGGAATAAACACAGAACAAAGACAGTGACAGAATTTATTTCATGAAATCTTGAAACTGACCTGTCATCACTCCAACTGTGCTCCACTGGTTAGCAGGCAGTCATTAACAGCTTAGTGGTTTCACAAGGAGTAAAGTTTACTGGCTGGGCGTGGATCACTGTGTCCCCTGGCGAATTCCAGTGGTGTGTTTTCAGCTGGTTCACCCGAGAACTGAGAACAGTGGTTACATTTTGGAAATGGCTGTAAGCGATGAGCATCCAGCCTCACTCATCATTAGAAAAGTCAATATAGGACAAGGGATTTGGTGTGATTTCTCATCCACCAAACCAGCAAAAATATTTCAACAGAGCCCTAAAACTAGACCCCTTATTGTACATTAGAGAAAAGGGCACTCATTTTTTAGTAGTGAGAGGGGCCTCAACTCTGTTACTGGAGGATGGCTGTTGCCATTATTTCAGCTGCCATTACCTTGATTCTGGTGCGGAGGGGCCTGCTTCTAGAAACCAAAGACAGTGATTAGAGATTTGCACAAAGAATTCATGTAGGCATGTGTCTTGTCACTTTGACACTAAGAGCCCTGAATGGGACGCCTCCTCAGACAGAGATGAACGCTTTCCTCTGGCAGCAGGACCATGATACAGCCATGTAAAATGGTGTCAGACAGAATATCTCACCCTGTTGTCAAAACTCTTTGGACCATGAACAAGTGAGTAGGCTGTTAATTTTTTTTCTTTTCTTAACTTAAATGTAGTTAGCCTGCTGTTTTCAGAAGTAGAATTCAGTGATTTGTCACATATAACATCCAGTGTTCATCACAAGTGCCCTCCTTGATACCCAACTCTCATCTAGCCCATCTCTCACCCATCTCCATCCATTAACCCTCAGTTTTTTCTCTATCCTTAAGAGTCTCCATCTCTTTTCTTCCACACCTTCCCATATGTTAAATTCTACATAGAAGTGAAATGGTATGATATTTGTCTTTTCAAATGGATGCATTTCCCTTAGCATAATACATTCTAATTCCATCCATGCAGTTACAAATGGCAAGAATCCATGCTTTTTGATGCCTGGGTATTATTCTCATCAAGATAAAAAGCTTCTGCACAGTGAAGGAAACAATCAACAAAACTCAAATCAGACTATAGAATGAGAGAAGATATTTGCAAGCGACATATCTGATAAAGGGTTGGATCCAAAATCTAAAAGCGACTTAAACTCAACACCCAAAAAACAAACAGCCCAGTTATGAAATGGGCAGAAGATATGAATAGACACTGTCTCAAAGCCTTCCAGATGGCTAACAGACACATTGAAAAATGTTCAACATCACTTTTCATTAGGGATTGCAAAGCAAAACCATAATGAGACCACCTCACACCTGTTAGAATGGCTAAAATTAATCACACAAGAAACAACCGTTGTTAGTGAGAGATGGAGAAAGGGAAACACTCTTGCACCGTGGGTTGGAAAGCAAACTGGTGCAGCCATTCTGTTATGATTTTTTAAGGAAAATGCTGGAAAGCACTCCTCCTTCCATGGTTGCTTGTTCTCATTTCTGTGTACTATTTAGGACGCTGTCAGCAGGTGACTTTTTTTCCTATGATTAGAATAAAAGAAAAATTTAACACCAATATAATTCGATATTTAAAGATATGGAGTAGGGTTTACTCAGTTAAAATGAAAACAAAACAAAAACAAAACAGTTACCCAACCAAATAACCAAATTCACATTGTTATTCCACTCTGTGGCAAAAAAAACTGCTCATATGTAGAAAAATAGTTATGTAGAAAAATGCTCATATGTAGAAAAAGAGCACTGGATGTTTAGGCTGTGAATGTCTTTGAATGTCAGGAATTTTTTTTCATTATCCTTATTTTGTCTTTCCAAGTAATACAGAAAGCTGCTGGGAAATGTAACCTGGGTTGGTTGAGCTGTGTCATGAACAAAGAAGGGAAAGTCAATAAGGAAGATGACACAATGGAGGTTTCCCAAGAGAAGTGCCACAGGATTAGAGAAGCCCTTGGAAAAATTAAAGAGACTTAGAATATTTCTGCCAACATGCTATAATTTGGTGAGACAAATTGCCAGACAGATCTCTGGTCCACTCCAGCTTAAGTCTTTGTTCTAGGAATAAGTACACAGGTGACAATATCACACTTTTGTCCAAAATAAAAATATATTTTTCCGAGGCAAATGATGTGGCTTGGTTGTGTCCAACTTCAGCTCGGGTCATGATCTCATGGTTCATGGGCTTAAGCCCTCTGTCGCGCTCTGTGCTGACAGCTCAGAGCCTGTAGCCTGCTTATATATAATATATATATCCCTGCTAACCACATGGACCCTCTCCCCTTTCACTTCTGTCTTCCTCATTGGAAGTGATCTCCATATGGGCACAGATCATGTTTTGTCATGGTCACTAATAAAGATATAGTGCTGGTTACAGAGCAAGGATGGATGGTGATTCAAGAAATTCGTGCAAAATGACCCTGTATTTGAGGTGGGTCAAGAGAATTCACAAGTAAAGGCCCAGGATGGCATGCACAGGAATATTTCCCACTGACTTTCAATTGTTAACTCTCCTTTGTAAAATATTGTCATCCTGATCCTTCTTCAATTCCTGCACAATGATTGCTATTTCTGCATGCAAGAGAGCAGGAATAGGCCACATGTGGAGCAGTCTCTGTGCTATATGCCTTAGAGGACACTGTAACTTCCTCCAAAGTAGCTGTTAACCCACTGAAGGCATGACAACAGTGCCATAACTCTGTTCTCATGTAGTTCACTGAGTAAATGACTGGGTAGGTCCTCTTTTAATTTTCTATTTTTTTAGAAGGTATTTCATTTTTCACCCCTTAATTCTAGTTAGTTAATATGCAAATTATATTAGTTACCAGTGTAGAATTTCATACATCACCCTGCTCTCGTTATGACAAGTATACCCCTTTATCCATCACATATATAATGGACACATGTATCACTATGATTTACTCACAAATAAACCACACTTGTGACCCAGGAATAAATCCTAGTTGATCATGGCGAATGATGGTTTTAATGTTTATTTTTGATAGAGAAAAAGACACAGCATGAGTGGGAGAGGAGCAGAGAGAGAGGAAAACACAACCCAAAGCAGGCTCCAGGCTCCAAGCTGTCAACACAGAGCCCAATGCGGGGGTTGAACCCACGAAGTGTGAGATTGTGATCTGAGCTGAAGATGGATGTTTATGACTCTGCCACCCAGGGGACCCTTTGGTTAATGATTTTTTTTAATGCATTGTTGTATTATGTTTGCTATTATTGTATTGAGAATTTTTGCATGTATGTTCATCAGGGATAGTGGCCTGTACTTCTCTTTTTTAGTGGAGTCTTCACCTCTTTTGTTAGGGTAATCCTGTCCTCAAAGAATCGATTCAGTTTTCATTCTTTTCTGTTTTTGGGACTAGTTTAAAAGGCATAGGTATTAAGTCTCATTTAATGGTTTGGTAGAGTTTGCCTGGAAAACCATCTGGTTCTGGACTTTACTTGTGAGAGTTTTTAATTAATGACTTGATTCTTTACTGTCAGTCTGTTTAAATTTTCTATTTCCTCCTGTTTCAGTTTTGCTTGTTTATATGTGTATGTTGGCAATTTTTGGCATGTATTTTTTCATAATATCCTCTTTTGATTGTATTTCTGTGCAGTTGGTTGTTATTCCTCCTTTCTCATTTGTGATTGTATGTATTTTAGTTGTTTTTTTTCTTTTTCTTTATTTCTTTTCCTTTTTTTTTTTTCGGTGATAAGTCTGACTAGAAGTTTGCCAATTTCTTTGATTTTTTTCAAAGAGCCAGATTCTGGTTTCATTTCTATCTTCTTTAGTTTTTATTTCCTTTTTAAAATTTATATATCATTTATATCTACTCTACTATTTATTTCCTTCCTTCTGCTGTAACTAGGTTTGTTCTTTTTCTAGCTTCTTTAGGTGCAAGGTTAGGATGTTTATTTGTGATTTCTCTCTCACCTTGAGGTAAAGCCTGTATGAGTATAACTTTCCTCTTAGTACTGGTTTTGCTGCATCCCAGAAGTTTTGGACCATTATATTTTCATTCTCATTTTTCCATGCAATTTTAAATTTTCTTTTTTTTCTGACATATTCATTGTTTAGTAGCATTTATTTAACCTCCATGTGTTTGTCATCTTTCCAGATTCTTTTCTGTGGTTGACTTTTAGTTTCATAGCATTTTAGGTCAGAAAAGGCGCATGGAATGACAAGTTTTTTGTATTTTTTGAGCTCTATTTTGTGACCTATGTGATGTGTGTGCACGTGTAAAGAATATGTACTTTTCTGTTTTAGGATGGAATGATCTGAATATGTCTAAGTCCTTCTGGGCCAGTGTGTCATTCAAAGCCATACTTCCTTGTTTATTTTCTGTTTAGATGATCTGTTTATTACTGTAAGTAGGGTGTTCAAGTCCCCTACTAATATTGTATTATTGTATTCAATTGTATTCAATTAATTGTATTCAATTAATTCCTTCATTGGTTAACTGTTTCATGTATTTTGATTTTCCTAAGTTGGTTGCATAAATATTTACAATTATTATATCTGCTTGTTGGATTTTTCCGTTTATTATGAGAAAGTGTCATTTTTGTCTCTTGTTACAGTCTTTGTTTTAAAGAATGATTTTATCTAATATACTAATTGCTACTCCAGCGTTCTTTTGACAATTTGCATGACAATTGCTATTCCATCCTCTCACTTTTCATCTACAGGTGTCTTTAGGTCTAAAATGTGTCTCTTGTAGGCAGCATGTAGATGGGTCCTGTTTTTATCCATTCTACATCCCTGTGTTTGATTGAATTATTTACCCATTTACATTCAAAGTAATTTTTGATACATCCATTCATTGTCATTTTATTACTTGTTTTGTAATTTTTTTCTGAAGATTTTCTCTGATCCTTTCTTGACATTCTCTATGTTGCTGATTTTCTCCACAAGTTTTAAGGATATGTTATATTTCATATACTTCTTTTATGAGTTCTTTTTTTTTTTTTTACAAAAATTTCATTCTTCTTTTATGTTTCCTACCCAGAGGACGATGAGCAGGGTGAAGGTCAGGCTTAAGGGTCAGATTCAGAGGCTAAGCTGTTCGTGTGGGTTAGGGTTAGGGTTTCACTCTGAATCTTTCTCCCTCCATCCTGGTCATGGCAAATAGCATCTATTCCTATTGGGCACCTGGTCAAGTAATCTTGCATCTGTCTTGTGTCCCAAATCCCCTTCCTCAGATCTGGAATCTGGAACCAGGTAGGGCCAGAACCATGGCTTGCCAGAAGTGAAGAACCCTCCCCTGAGAGCTCAGTTGAGTGTGTTTTAGAGGGAATTTATGCTTAGGATTTGTGTTCAGGGGCTATGCTGATGGTGTGGTTTAGGGTAAGATTCTCCCCCAGGATCAAACACTCTGGCTCCATCCTGGTTATTGAAAAATGGCACAGCTTCCTTCTCGGTTTGTGGCTGAGTAATTCTGCATCAGTCATGTGCCCCCAACGTGTTGTTACCACTGACCTGAGACTCAGGCCTGGATAGTGCCAGAGCCACAGCATTAGGGACTTGGAAATGGTAGTGGCCTGTTCATCAACAGTGAAGAACACTCTCAAAAAGACTGAGTTGAAGACTAAGGTTACAATGAAGGTCAGGACTAGTGATTGTGTCCAGGGCTTGGGTGATGGTAGGGGTTAGGAGTAGTTGTTTGCCCAGAATCCTATGCTTGAGTTTCATCCCTGTCATTGAAAACTGTACCATTTACTTTTCCCTTCCTGGCTGAGTAATCTTTTGTCAGCCTTGTGTCCCAAATTCTTTTTTGGTCATATCTGGGATTTGGGCCTGAGTAAGGACAGAACCATGACGAGTTAGGGTTAGGGCAAGGCATATGGTAGGGGTTGATCTACCAGCAGTGCAGAACCTTCCATGGAGGGCAGAGTTGAGGGGGAATGTCAGGGTGTGCTTCAGACTTCGATTTCTTGTGCAAGGGCTGGGCTCATTGTGTGCTCTATGATTAAGTTTTTGCTCAGAATCTTTGGCTGCATCTTGATTGTTGCAAATGACACCGTATCCTTCTTTGTTCCTGGCAGAGTCATCTTGCATCAGTCATGTGTCACAAATCAGTTGTGTCCTCCAAACTAGCACTCAGGTCGAAGTAGAGCCGGGGCCATCACTAAGCTTAAGGTTGTTGTGAAGAAAACGGTAAAGCCCTATTAGCCTGCAGTGTGAAGACCTACATGAAGGACACATTTGAAGGCAGGTGCCAGTGTGAGGGTCAGCCTCACAGATGACTTCAGGGGTATGCTGATGGTGTGGGTTAGGGTCAGGTTTTTAGTCAGCATCATATTCTCTGTCTCCACCTCAGGCTTTGCAGATAGCACCATTTCTTCTTATGAGCCTAGCCAAGCAAATTTGCATCAGTTATGGTTCTAAATCCGTTGTTTCCTTAGTCCTGGGATTTGGGTATGGGCAGGTACAGATCCCTGATTAGGATTAGGGTTGGGGCCCAGGAGATGGCACGGGCCTTTTCATTAGCAGTGCCCAACCCTCCCTGGAAGGTTCAGTTGAGGGTGACAGGTACGGGTTGGGCTTAGATTTCAGCTTCTGGGGCCAGACTGATGTTGTGGGTTAGGGCCACATTTCTGCAGAGAGTCATACTGTCTATCTCCATCCTGGTTGTGGCCAATGAATGGCACATTTTCCCACTGTGTCCCTGGCTAAGTCAATGTGAATCAGTCTTGTGTCCCAAATCTGTTTCCTCAGACTTGGAATGTGGACCTAGGGAGGGCCACTTCCATGGCCAGGGGTTTGGGTTAAGTCCCAGGAATTGGTAGTGGCTTATCTGCTGGCAGGGCACTGTACCCCCTCCCTGAGGGCTCATTTTATGGGGAGGTTTAGGGTCTGGGTCAGACAGAGCTCAGGTGCAGGGATGGTATGATTGGGGGCAGTCTGGTTAGATTTTCAGTCCAAATCATACTCTTTAGCTCTACCCCAGTTGTGGTAAGGGGCAGTGATATCTTCTCTGTTCCTAGATGAATGAATAATCTTGCCATGGTCATGTGTCCCAAATTGGTTGTTTTCTCAGACATAGGATTCAGGTCAGGTCAGAACCCCAGGCCAATGTTAGGGTTATGGTTAGCACCCAGGAAATGGCAGGTGCTTATCTGCCAGCAAGGCAGATCTGCCAGCAAGGAGATGAGGTGATAGGGTGAAGGCGAGGCTTAAGGGTCAGATTCATGCACTAGGCTGTTGGTGTGGGTTAAGTTTTGGGTTTTGCTCCCAATCCTACTCTCTTGCTCCATCCTGGTCATGGAAAATGGCAGCAATTCCTACTAGGCACCCAGCTGAGTAAACTTGCATCAGTTCTGTGTCCCAATTCCTTTGTTTTCTCACATCTGGAATCTGGAATCAGGTACAGCCAGAGCCATGGCTCAGGGTTAGATTTAGGGCTGGGGAGATGATTGAGGCCTATCTGCCAGCAACGCCAAGCCATTCCTTGAAGGCTGAGTTGGGTGTCAGTTTAAGGGAAAAGGTCAGGCTTAGGATTCGGGTTCAAGGCTATGCTGATGGTGTGGGTTAGTGTAATATTCTCTCCTAGAATCAAACTCTCTGGCTCCATCCTGGTTGTTGTAAAAGGAACGATTTCCTTCTTGGTTTGTGACTGAGTAATCCTAAATCAGACATATGCTCCCAGTGTGTTGTTACCTCTGACCTGAGATTTGGGCCTGGGTAGGGCCAGAGCCATGGCTAGAGTTAGCTATTAGAGGCCAGGAGATGGTAGCGGTCTATCCACCAGGAGTGAAGAGCACTCCTCAAAGGGCTGCGTTGAGGGCTAGGGTTAGGGTGGGGGTCAGGCCTATTGATCCTACTTAGGGTTAGGGTGATGGTGTGGGTTAGGTGTAGGTGTTTGCCCACAGTCCTACTTTTGGGCTTCATCCTAGCCATTGCAAATGGCACAGCTTTATTTTCCTTTCCTGGTTGAGTAATCTTGCATTTGTCTTGTGGTCAAAATTCCTTTTTTTCTACCTTGGATTGGGCCTGGGTAGTAACAGTCATGACTAGGGTTGGGGTTATGGCCCAATAGGTGGTAGGGATATATTCCTCAGCAGTGCAGAACCCTCCATCAAAGGCTAAATTGAGGTCTAAATTTAAGGTTCGCATCAGACTTTTGTTATGGATTCAAGAGTAGGTTGATTTTGTGGTTTACAGTTAGGTTTTCATTCATAATCATATTTTTTGGCTGGATCTCATTCATTGAAAATGGCATTGTATCCTTGTTACTGGCTGAGTAATCTTGCATTAGTCATGTGTCCCAAATCCATTGTTTCCTCAGAACTAGCATTCAGGCCATAGTAGCGCCTTTTGCCATAGCTTGGGTTAGAGCTAGTGCAAGGGAAATGGTAAAGGCCTATTTGCTGGCTGTGCTAATGCTTACAAGAAGGGCTCAGTTGAGTGCATGTGTCAGTGTAAGCATCAGCCTTAAGGTCGGGTTCTGTAGTCAAGGATACTCTATCCAGCACAGGTATCGTTCAAAATAGAAGACTTTCCCAGACTACCAAAAACTAAAGAGTTCATGATCACTAAATCAGATCTTCAAGAAATATTAAAAGGGACACTTTCAGTGGAATGGAGAGACCAAAAGTGTCAGTATAGAGGTAGGAGACACTTAAGCGATTAAATGAAATTTTCTGTAAAAAAAAAAATAGTCAAGGAACTCACAAAAAAAGATATAAAATATATTACATATACCTAAACCCTGTGGAGGGAATGGGTTCAGTTAATTGATGCAACAAGTAATAAAATGTCAATAAATATGTGCCTATCAATAATTACTTCAGATGTAAATAAGCTAAATGATCCAATCAAAAACATAGGGAAGAAGAATGGATAAAAAAACAAGACTCATCCATATGCTGCCTACAAGAGACCAATTTTAGACCTGAAGACATCTGCAGATTGAAAGAGAGAATGGAGTAGCATTTGTTATCAGTATAACAGCATATCTAGGAATAAACCTAACCAAACAGGTGAAAGACCTATATCTTGAAAATTATAAAACACTGATGAAAGAAATTCAAGATGACAGAAAGAAATATAAAGACATTCTATGCTCATGGGTCAGAAGAAAAAATATGGTTATAATGTCTATGCTTCCCAAAGTAATATACTATGGAACTATAGGAGACACCAAATGGCCAAGGCAATCCTGAAAGAGAAAAGCAAAGTTGGATGCATCACAATTCCAGACTTCAAGTTGTATTTCAAACTGTAGTGATCAAAAAAGTATTGTATGGGCACAAAAATAGACAGATTAATAGAACAGAATAGAAAACCGAGAAGTGAACACAATAATGTGGCCAATTAATCTTCAACTAAGCAAGAAAGACTATTCAGTGTGGAAAAACAGTCTCTTAAACAAATGGTGTTGGGAAAACTGGACTGTATCATGCAAAAGAATGAAAGTAAACCACTTACACAATACACAAAAAACACAAAATGGATTAAAGACATAAATGTGAGACCTGAAACCATAAAAATCCTACAAGAGAACACAGGTAGTAACTTCTTTGACATCAGCCACAGCAACTGCTTTGAAGATATGTCTCCTAAGGCAAAAGAACCTAAAGCGCAAATAAACGATTGGGACTCTATCAAAATAAAAAGCTTCTGCACAGTGAAGGAAAAAATCAACACCACTAAAAAGAAACTTATGGAATGGGAGAAGATATTTTCAAATGACATTTCTGATAAATGGCAATATCCAAATATATAAAGAAGTGATATAACACAAGACCCGCAAAACAAATAATCCCATTAAAAATTGGGCAGAAGACATGAACAGACATTTCTTCAAAGACATACAGATGGCCAACAGATACATGAGAAGATGCTTATCATCATGTATCATTAGGGAAATGTGAATCAAAACCACAATGAGATGCCACCTCACACCTGTCAGAATGGCTAAAAACAAAAGAAGCAATGGGTGATGGCAAGGATGTGGAGATAAAGGAGTTCCTTTATCTTGGGAATAAAAGTGGTGCAGCTACTGTGGAAAACAATATGGAGATTCTTCAAAAAGTTAAAAATACACTACCTTATGATCCAGCAGTAGTGCTACTGGGTATTTACCCAAGGAATAAAAGAACACTAATTCAAAAGGACACATGCACCTGTATGTTTATAGCAAGATTATTTGCAATAGCCAAGATATGGATATAGCCCAAGTATCCATCATTAGATGAATGGATGAAGATGTGATATATACACACAATTAATACTATTCAGGCATAAGAAGAAATGAAATCTTTCCATTTTCAAGGTCATGGATGGAACTATAGGGTATAAACAGTAAGTGAAATGTCAGTCAGAGAAAGAAAAATACTGTGTAATTTCAATAATATAAGAAATTTAAGAAACAAGCAAGCAAAGGGAAAAAATGAGAAAGACAGAGACTAGACAATCAAGAACGAGACTCAATCCCTATCAAAACCCACCGGAATCTTCACAGATGTAAAACAATCTTAAAATTAGTATGAGATCACAAAACCCTGAATAACGAAAGCAATCCTGGAAAAAAAGCAAAGCTGGAGGCATTATGGTTGAACATATTCAAAAAAAATCCCTTAAAAAAAAAAAAGAAAAATGCCTAACGATTTATTGCAACTGACCCATCCCAAGAATGCTTGTTTTTATTTTCTCTTTATGCTTACATTTCAGCAGTAGTAGAATAAAATCAAATATTTGCCACTAAAATATCTAGAATAAATGAAGAACAAAATGAAAGAAAAATGTGTTATCACGAAGTTTCAATGTTTCTTTATGACATTTTCTAGTCAGAAGTGTTTCAAAATATAAAAACTCATCATTCTTAGGTGATAGTATATTTGACAAATCCAGGAAACACAAATGACATACTGTCTTTCAAGTGAATTTAAATATTTCTCTATTTGTGTCAGAAATCAGTTACCTGTTTGGAGACGACACAGAATTACTCAAAGCTCAACCTCTGGAAGGGTTCCCACTTTAGTAAAACGTGTTATTACCATGTCCATATAGCTGAAGACATAAAAACAAAGAGTGATGTGTCTCTGTGTGTTTAATACAATCCAAAGAAAGTTATCCTACTGCAATCAGGTTAGATTTCAAACAGTCGAGAATATAAAAAAATGCACTTCAATGCAGGTGGTGCCAGAAAGAGCATACTTCTCTTCAGGGGCAAGAAGAGACTGAGATCAGGGGTCAGAGTCAGGAGCAACTGGTCTATCCTCAGACAGTGACAAGAAATTCTAGGTGAGCTCCCACTCTGGTAGTGTGCTGCCACACAGCAATTAGTTTTGATGCTGGGGAAGAAATGTCCTGTTATTGAGATCTCAGTGCTTGGCAGGATTGCGTTGTCCCAGATTGGTCACTCCCTGCTCTCTACCCACCTCCTGGACTGCCTGAGCTTCCTATATCCTGAGCTATACTAATGGTTTGCCCATGCAAAGTCCATACTTTGAAGAAACAAGAGGATAGAAAAAATAAACTCAATAACTAAAAGACCAAAGCCTATTTCCACAGACTTAGGTGTTAGCCAGGAGCAAGAAAAGAGCCCCGAAATCACCATTGCTCTATCGTTGAAGGGAAGAAATGGAAAATAGTGATAGCCCGATGCCTTCCTGCTTTGTCTGATGTCAGGATGCAGGATTTTTGCACACAGGGCTCCCAAGTGTAGCTAATGGATAGCCCCCTTAGACCTGCCCCACCAAAGTTTCTTACTCCAATGACACCAACCCTGTCCAGGAAAAATTCCTAGTGAGTTTATTCAAAATTTTATAGCATTTTAATCTGAGATGAAGAAATTTGGCCCTTAGTGCATCCCTTCAGATTCTCTTGCCTTTTTATTTATTTATTTTTAATTTTTTAATGTTTATTTCGAGGGAGAGAGAGTGAGCCAGGAAGGGGCAGAGATAGAGGAGACACAGAATCTGAAGCAGGCTTAAGGCTCCAAGACGTCAGCACAGAGCCTGATGCGGGGCCCAACCTCACGAACCATGAGATCACGTGTGAGCTGAAGTCGGATGCCCAACCAACTGATCCACTCAGGTGCCCCTCCTTTGCCTTTTTATTAATAAGGACTTCATTATGGGGAATTAGCAGAAATAATCTGGGAGTATTTTCTGTGATTTTAATTATGGAGTTGTGACTAGTTCCAAGTGTTCTAGGAGAGCCTGGGCAACAGGAGTCCATGGAACCCTTCTGCAAGACCTACTTTGGCAAAAAGAGACACAGGGCATTTGAAACTGTTCAGCCCAAGAGGCTTGCACGTACACAGGGGAAGATGATGTTGGAAAGGATCTGGTCTCGTTTCTGGAGTAAGGGCCCAGAGTCAAATTCAGGAACTACAGGGCTGTCATTCAGACAGCGTCCAGTAATTCTGCCACCACTTATACCATACGCTCTCACATAGCAATTAATCTGACATTGAAAGTAGAGCTTGCCCTTCTCTTGGTAAGAACTCTGTGTTTGGCAGGTTTCTGTTGGCATGAGATATTGACCTGCTCTGTTTCTACCCCTTTCAGGAAAGCCTGAGCTACCACCACCTGAGACACTCAGGGTTCATGATAAGTCCATTCATGGAGCAGTTGGAACAAAAATATTCAAAGACTAAAATACCAGAGCCAGATCCTGCAGACTTTCCAGGAGCAAGATCCTACCTTGGAGTCACAACCGCCTCTATCCACAGATGAAAAGGGCTTGAAATCTGGTGATATAGGTTGACACATTCCTGACCTTAGTGAGATTGGTGTGCATGACTTTTGTCCACAGGACTCCATGGTTAGCATAGCTGGTGGATGATCCCATTCTCTGCAAGTCACAGGTCTTTATTACTCCTTAGACACCAAACTTGCCCAGGGAATTGTGCTCATAACATTACAGCTTCATTCTGTTCTCATCTGAGATGAAGAAATTTAGCCCTCAGTGTATCATTTTCAACTTCCTTAACTTATCCTAACCGTGTGTTCACTGGAAGACATTCAGTGCCAGAGTTTGTCAGGCTTTTTCTCCAATTTTAATTGTGGAATCACACCAAGTTCCCATAAACTTTGAATAGCATGAGGAACAGGTGCCGCTGGGGTGTCTGCCAGGTCTACCTTGGGAACAGGAGGTATGGGGGACTTGAATGTGTTCAGCACAAGAGGATCGTTTGTCCGTAAGGGCAGGTGATATTGGGAGACAGGTTCACTTTGTGGCAAAAGCTGATGGACATGGGGCCTTCAGAGCCACAGTCAGCAGTAAAAAAGACAAAACAAAAAAAAGCCACACAGAGAGCACTGATTAATTCCCAGTGAGCATACCTGAAGGTTGTTTTCTACCCTCACAAAAACTAATTTCTACTTAGACCTCCATGCTTTTGGAAGTTTTCCAGACTTTTTCCTGTGGTTGATTTCAAGATTCATACCATTGTGGTCTGAAAATATGCATGGTATGATCTAAATTCTTGTATACTTATGAAGGGCTGTTTTGTGACCCAGTATGTGATCTATCTTGGAGAATGTTCCATGTGTCCTCGAGAAGAAAGTATATTCTGTTGCTTTGGGATGCAGAATTCTAAATATATCTATCAAGTCCATCTGATCCAATGTATCATTCAGGGCCCTTGTTTCTTTATTGACCATGTGTCTAGATGATCTATCCATTGCAGTGAGTGAGGTGTTAAAGTCCCCTGCAATTACCACATTCTTGTCAATAAGGTTGCTTGTGTTTGTGAGTAATTGTTTTATATATTTGGGGGCTTCCATTCTGTGCATAGACATTTATAATTGTTAGTTCTTCTTGATGGATAGACCCTGTAATTATTATAGAATGCCCTTCTTCATCTCTTGTTACAACCTTTAATTTAAAGTCTAGTTTGTCGGCTATAAGTATGGCTACTCCAGCTTTCTTTTGACTTCCAGTAGCATAATAAATAGTTCTCCATCCCCTCACTTTCAATCTGAAAGTGTTCTCAGGTCTAAAATGAGTCTCTTGTAGACAGCAAATAGATGGGTCTTGTTTTTTAATCCACTCTGATACCCTATGTCTTTTGGTTGGCGCATTTACTCCATCCATTTACATTCAGTGTTATAGAAAGATATGGGTTTAGAGTCATTGTGATATCCGTAGTTTTCATGCTTGTAGCGATGTCTCTGGTACTTTGTCTCACAGGATCCCCCTTAGGAAGTCTTGTAGGGCTGGTTTAGTGGTGATGAATTCCTTCAGTTTTTGTTTGTTTGGGAAGACCTTTATCTATCCTTCTATTCTAAATGACAGATTTGCTGGATAGAGGATTCTGGGCTGCATATTTTTTCTGTTCATCACATGGAAGATCTCCTGCCATTCCTTTTTGGCCTGCCAAGTTACAGTAGAGAGATCCGTCACGAGTCTTATCGGTCTCCCTTTATATGTTAGAGCACGTTTATCCCTAGCTGCTTTCAGAATTTTCTCTTTATCCTTGTATTTTGCCAGTTTCACTATGATATGTCGTGAAGATCAAGTTCCGTCTGAAGGGATTTCTCTGTGCCTCTTGGATTTCAATGCCTTTTTCCTTCCTCAGATCTGGGAAGTTCTCAGCTATTATTTCTTCAAGTACACCTTCAGCACCTTTCCCTCTCTCTTCCTCCTCTGGAATACCAATTATGCATAGATTATTTCTCTTTAGTGCATCACTTAGTTCTCTAATTTTCCCCTCACACTCCTGGATTTTTTTATCTTTTTCCCAGCTTCTTCTTTTTCCACAATTTTATCTTCTAGTTCTTCTATCTAGTCCTTCTTTTATCTTCTCTCCTCTGCCTCTTCAATCCGAGCTGTCATCTCCATTTTATTTTGCAGCTCGTTCGATAGCATTTTTTAGCTCCTCCTGGCTGTTCCTTAGTCCCTTGATCTCTGTAGCAATAGGTTCTCTGCTGTCCTTTGCACTGTTTTCAAGCCCAGCAATTAATTTTATGACTATTATTCTAAATTCACTTTCTGTTATATTGTTTAAATCATTTTTGATCAGTTCGTTAGCTGTCATTTCCTGGAGGGTTTTTTGAGGGGATTTCTTCCATTTCGTCATTTTGGATAGTCCCTGGAGTGGTTCGGAACTGTGGGGCACTTTCCCTGTGCTGTCTTGAATAACTTGCGTTGGTGGGCCAGGCCGCAGTCAGACCTCATGTCTGCCCCCAGCCCACCGCTGGGGCCACATTCAGACTGGTGTGTACCTTCTCTTCTCTTCTTCTAGGGGCAGGATTCACTCTGGGGTGGCGTGGCCCATCTGGGCTACTTGCACATTGCCAGGCTTGTGGTGCTGGGGATCTGGCATATTAGCTGGGGTGGATCGGCAAGGTGCACAGGGGCGGGAGGGGCAGGCTCAGCTCGCTTTTCCTTCGGAGATCCGCTTTGGGAGGGGCCCTGCGGCACTGGGAGGGAGTCAGACCCACCGCTGGAGGGATGGATCCACAGAAGCACAGCATTGGGTGTTTGTGTGGTACAGGGAAGTTTCCTGACAGGAACTGGGGTTCCCTTTGGGATTTTGGTTGGGGGATGGGTGAGGGAGATGGCACTGGTGAGCGCCTTTGTTCCCCGCCACACTGCACTCTGTCATCCGGAGCTCAACAACTCTCCCTCCCGTTGTCCTCTAAGCCCTCTCACCCTCCGAGCAGAGCTGTTAACTTATAACCTTCCAGATATTAAGTTCTGCTTGCTGTCAGAACACACTCCATCTTGCCCCTCCGCTTTTGTAAGCCAGACTCAGGGGCTCTGCCTTGCCAGTGAGCTGCCCCTCCGCTCTGGCTCCCTCCTGCCAGTCCATGTAGCACGCACCACCTCTCTGCCCTTCCTACCCTCTTCTGTGGGCCTCTCGTCTATGCTTGGCTCCAGAGAATCTGTTCTGCTAGTCTTCTGGTGATTTTCTTGGTTATATATGCAGGTGTGGGTGGAATCTAAGTGATCCACAGGACGCGGTGAGCCCAGCGTCCTCGTACGCCGCCATCTTCCGCTCCCAGAATCAGTTTTATCCCATTCTCATTTGACTTTCAGATGAAGGCTACCTCTGGACTGGGCTCTCAGGTAGAACCAGTGATATTTCCCCCTCTCTCCAATATAGAGGTGTTTCTTATTCTGAAGACAGCCAGTTTCAAAAAGATTATACTAGTCACTTTATTCTCAGCTTGATCCCACTCTCATAGGAAATGAAGAATTTTGACCCTCCATGTGTCTATTCCCATTTCCTGTTTTTCTAATTGTATTTTGGTTGCCACCAGGCATAGTGGACCTGTCAATAACTCAGTAAAAAATCAGAAATTGGTGGAGAGCTCCCACTCTGTTCCCATGCTAACTGAAAGCAATGAGTTTCTAATATACAAAAGGATTAATTGATGCCCTGTCACTGATGACTTGGTGTTTAAAAAGGCTGTAGATGGCATGATGATGGTTAGAGGCAGAACTCCAACCACTGGCTGCTACAGATGCCTTCATTCTGAGGAGCAAACACTTCAACGATTTGCAGTATTCTTCAGGACCTGCTATGTGCAGAAACAGCCCATTCAAGGACTAGTGCACCAGAGAGCCATTTCCCAAAAACCTGAGAGTCAGTCACAAGTCAGAACCTGCTAACTTGTAATAATTACTGTCTCTAAGGACAGGGAAAAAACAGTCAATGCCAGAAAAAACAATGGAAGCTTCTTATCTGCAGGGGTCCCAGGTGTACCTAGGTTTCCCTTTGTCCTAGCCCACAAATTGGTCTTACTCCTGAGACCACCATCATGCCAGGAGATTGTGCTAGTTACTTCATGTTTTGCTATATCCCATTCTCTTCTGTAATAAAGAACTTGGCCTTCTGTGTATACTTCATCATGTTGCTCTTTCTCAAGGTATTTCTGTTGTCTGTTCAGGGATGGAGCCTCGGGGCCATTTTCTCTGCTCTTAACTGGAGAGTCTGCACAAGTTCTAGTCAGTCTTGGATACATTCGGCCACAGAGTCCTTCAAAAATGGCCTTTCAGTCCTATGTTGACAAAGGTAAGTCCAGGGCATTTCAAGGTGCCCAACAGGAGTGCTAATGTGTAGTCAGGGTCAGAGATATTGGGAGGGAGCTATCCTCACTTATGGGACAAGAGGAACATGGAGCTACACACATAGGATAAATGAAAATTTTTCCCATTGTAAGCTGAAATGAAAAACTTTGGCCCTGTTTGTACCTGTCCCAATTCCCTTGCTGTATTGATAACTAAGTATTGGATCCTACGAAAACACAGTGATGCTGTCCCTCACATAGTGAACACAGCCCTTACTAATGAGCTCTGACTCTGGTCTGTGTTAACCAAGAGCAATCATTTTCTGATATCCCAAAGGAAAAATTGCCTTCCTGGGAGTATTTGGTGTTTGGCTGGCTGATATAAGAAATGATAGCCAACTTGTCTTTCTCCCTGGCCATTAAAAGTTCTTTCACTCTAAAAGCAGTTGGTTTTCTTCTGTGCAGTGTTCTCAAGGGCCTTTTTAGCATAGAAAGAGATCACTCAAGAACTGCTGCACCACAGCCCAGTTCCAAACACTTGAGCATTAGCCTGGAGCATAAACCTGCTATCCTTGAATCACTGCTGCCTCTAAACACTTACAGGATGGGAAGGGAAAACAGTGAACTCCAGAAGCTTTCTCTCTCTTTTGGAAGTAAAAATACAGTTATCTTGGCAATAGGGCTCCCACAGTAAACCATGGAGGTTTCCCTTTGCCTTAGCTCATATGTGACTCTTATTTATGAGAAATTCAGCTTGCTGAGAAGTTGTACTAGGCATTTCATCCTCTGACTTGTCCCATTCTCATCTCTAGTAAAGAACATTGTCCTTCTGTATATTTATTTCCATCTTTTTACTATTTTTAAAACTAGAATCTCCCGGGCCCCTGGGTGGCTCAAACACTTGAGTGTCCGACTTCATTTCAAGCCATGATCTCACAGTTCATGAGTTTGGGCCCTGCACTGGGCTCTGTACTGACAGCACAGAGCCTGGAGCCTGCTTTGGATTCTGTATCTCCTTTTCTCTGCCCCTCCCCTACTTATGTTCTGTCTCTCTCTCTCAAAAATAAGCAAATATTAAAAAATTTAAAAAAAAATTGAAAAAAAAACACTAGAATCTCCCATGGGCCAATCAGGGCCAATTGTTCAGAACAATTCCCTCCTATTTTAATTAGGGATTGTGGATGAGTTCATGTGATAACAGAATAGGTTGGGCCATAGGAGCCCTGGCAACTTGCCTTCCAGATCTATATTGACAACATTAGATTAGATCAGTGGAAAGTACCCAGCAAAGAATATTTGTGTGTTGGTAGGGCCAGAGGGGTTGGGAGGGAGCTGGCCTCATTTCTGTGCAAGGACAGATCAAGTGAGACATTTCACTCTCAGCTTTATTCCATTCTCATCTAAAATGAAAACTTTGGTTGTTCATAAAGACCTTCCCATTCCATTGCTATTTCTAACTTGGACTTTGTTTGCAGGCAAAGGCAGTGAGGGTGTCAGTCACACAGTGAGCTCCCAGGGATTGGTTGTTAGTTCTCACTCTGGTTCTGTGCTAACCAAGAGTCATTAGTTTCTGACAACCCAAAGGAAAGATTGCCCTGCTATCAGAGAGCACTTAGTGCTTGGCTGGCTGGTGTAAGAGCAGTGATGGTGAGACAGGTTTCCTTTCTCACCAGGCAATTTAAATGACTTCATTCTGAAAAACATACAATCCACACATACAAGGTATGTTCCAGGACCTAGTCAGTGTGGAAAGTGGCCATTCTAATGCACTAATGCACCACAGGAGCAGTTTCAAACTCTTGAGCAATAGCTTGGGTTATGGACTCACTATCTCTGAATCACTGTGGCATTGATCCTCTTATGGGAAGGGCAGGAAAAAACCCAAGGCCAGAAGATTTTCCCCTTTCAGAAGGAAATATGTAGACATTTTGCAGACTTTTTCCCAAATGGATGACCCTCCTATCTATGAGTGCCTGTTCCTTGACTGGCACTGGTAATGTCTCTGGTGTGTAGCCAGCTTGTCTCCCTCCTGTGGCTGATTGACATGTCTTCATTCTCTAAGGCAGATGGATCAAGCATGCACAGTATACTCCAGGACTATTCAGCACAAAAAAAGCCCTTACAAGGAATACTGCACCATGACTTGGTTACAAAAACTGAAACACCAATTGTGAACCCTGACCTGCTACCACTGAATCACTGCTCTTTCTATCCCCTGAGGGGTAGGGTATTAAAAGGAGCCAAGGTCAGAAGTTTTCCCTCTCTTTATGAAGGAAAAATTCAGGTCTCATGCCAACTGGGCACCCAAGTGTAGACAATGAAGATTTCCTTTGCACCATCCCACAGGTGTTTCTTACTACAGACAACAGTTAGCTTCGCAGCAGATTGTGCTAGGCACTTCCTTCTCAGCTTCATCCCACTCTCTTTTGTAATGAAGCACTTTGGCCCTCTGTGTATTTATTTCCATCCTTTTGCTCTTTTTTTGCAAACTAGGATCTCACTGGAGTCCATTCAGAGTCAGTGTCTCAGAGCAATATCCTCCACTTTAACCTGGGGGCTCTGGCTTAGTCCTGGTGACTCTGGTATAGATTAGCAACAGGACCTCTTGCAATTTCCCACTAGAACTCTGTGCACAATGAGAGGCCTATGGCATGTGAAGGTGTCAAGCTGTGTATGTAAGGATGTGTGTAGGCTGTCCCAGAGGTTTAGGGAGGGACTGGCCTTACACACGCAGTAAGAAGAAATAAAGGTAGATAGATGTGCCCTGCAGCATTATCCAATTGCCATCTGTATGTAGAGCCTTGGCCTCCCTTGTAGCCATTCCCACAAATTTGGCATTTAAGTCTTGGGTCACTTTCAGGGATGACTGGTTCACTCTCACAAGCAGAGACCAAAGATTGGTGCTAAATTCCACTCTGGTCCTGTGTTCTGTGAGAGTAAACAGTAACTTTTTCTCAAAGGATGTGCTTCTTGTCCCAGAGTGCTTGGTGTTTGGCCAGCTCTGATAAATGCAGTGAAGGGTAGCCAGCTGGCTTTGCTCCCTTAGCTGATTGAGATGCCTTCATTCTGTATCACAGATTGTTCCCATTAGCACACTCTGCTTCAGGACCCAGAAAGTCCCTTTCAAGAGCTACTGCATCAGGTCCAGGTTCCAAACATTTGATCACCAGCTGGGAGCAGGAACCCCTTGCCTCTGAATCACTGCTGCATCTATTTCCTGGTGGGAAGGTCAGGAAAAACAGCCAAAACCAATTTTCCCTCTCTGAAGGAAGAATACAGACTGCCTCTGCAGATTTCACTCTCAGGTGTAGTCACTGGAGATTTCCTTGGACAACAGCCCTCAGGCTAACTGATTTCCTTCACAGCCCTCTTAACTCTCCAGACAGCCAGCCTGCCAGGCAATAAGAGTAGGCACTTAATTTAAAATTAGCCCATTGTCTTCTCTAATGAAGAACTTTTGTCCTTCAGGTGCCTATCTGGACTTTATTGCTTTTTTTCAAACTAGGAGTCATTCAGAGCAAGAGCCTCAGAAGAATATACTCTGTTTAAACTAGAACATTCTAGGATCCTTGGGGCTGTGTCTGATACACAGCTCAGGTTCAAACATAGGTCTGGAGTTCACATTTCCTGAGCCAATTTACAGTTCTCAGTTTCTAGTATAACAGAGGAAAGCTGGCCCTTCTCTCCCTTGGGTCTTTGTGTTTAGCCAGCTAGGGTAATTGCGGGGAAGGGTAGCCAACTGGCCTCCGTTCCCTGGCTGAGGAGCCTTCATCCTGCAGAGCAGATGGTTCATGCATGCATATCATGCTCCAGGTCCTAGTCAGGGCACAAAGAGACTTTTAAGGGAATAGTGCACCCAGGCCATGTTCTAACCACTTGACCAGTAGCCGGGAGCCCCAAACAGCCGCAGGTGAATCACTGCTGCCCGTCTACTAATAGGAAGCGCAAGAGACACACCCAAAGCCAGGGCTTTCCCTCTCTATCTGAAGGAAGAATGCAGGCCCCTTGCTGACAGGGCTCCCACGTGTAGCCTGTAGGGGGCTCCCTTCACCAAAGCCCACAAAAGTGCACAGCTTGCTAGAAGATGGCACTAGTCCCTTCATTCTCTACATCATCTCATTCTCATTCCTAATGAAGAACTCTGGCCTTCCATGGATCCATTTTCACCGCTTTGCTCTATTTTCAAACTAGGTCCTCTCTGGGGTTCGATCCACATAGTCTCTCAGATGAATATCAGCGTTCAGCTGGGGATCCTTTTCCAGTCCTTGTGACTGTGGGATAGGTTTGGCCACAGGACCCCTGACAAGTTGGTGTCCAAACCATACAGGCAGCCAGAGACCTAGGGCATTGGAAGGGCCCAGAAGAGAACATTGCACTTAGGCTGGGCCAGAAGGCTGGGAAGGGAGCTGGCCTCCTTTCTTTGGCTGAGGGGACATGAAGTTACACAGTCCTTTTCCAGCTTGATCCCATTCCCATTAGAAATGTTGAACTTTGGCCTCTTTATGGCCATTCCCTTCCCATGGCTGTATGTCTATGCCCCCATTGAGACTGAGGAGCCATGGAGCGGTCACTCACTCAGCCGATGACCAGGGATACATTTTCACACAAGCCTAGGCATGTTGGAAGTGGGCGTGATGCAAGGCAGCCCAGCCCCTGCTAATGGAAGCACTTGCACTTAGACTTGGATTTACCTTCCAGCTGGGACACAGAGGGGACAATGGGACCATGGGCATCAGTGGTGAGTGCAGACCATGGCCACAAGGAGGTTTCTGGGTCGGGTGCCAAGGTATAAACATCCCTGTTCACCAGGCAGTGCCATAGCAGCTTCAGTGGCCCAGCAATGCCACTCTGTGGTCATGGAGTGGCAACCATGGCATTGGCCTGTGCAGCACTGTCCTCCTTCAGCATACCTAGCAGTAGCAACAGTGACAGTTCTGGCTGTCCATAACAGCCCCAAGGACAGTGGCAGAAGGCAGAGATTGGCAGATAGGGTAGAACCCATTAGGGAAGCACCTGGTGTTTGCCTCCTACACAGTTCACTTCTCCCAGCCCATGTTTGGGGGATTAAAGTGCCCTCACATGTGTACCCTCACATGAAATGGTTATGCATGATGTGATGTGTCACACACACACAAAAAGCCACGAATAACCTATAATGAGGATATACTGAGTCAAGATACTGGCCAGTGTGCAATATGCCTGGAAGAAATGCAGAGGGAGGTACTAGAGCAGGGTTACCTTGTATAGTCATATATCATTAAGGTTGCACTCATTTAAAATAAATAGACCTTGTCCCGAACAATATTCGGATATTGTAACAACTTCCAATTTTACAGTTTTTCTTATCTTTTCTGGGTGCTTGAAAACCTGAGGTATCTGAGGTTCTGTCTCTGGAAAAACAAAAACAAAAACACAGGACTACTGGGCCAGAAATATGAGTTCTTCAAGGCTCATGCAGAGATGAACAATCATACAGGGAAAACTCTCCTGCTGAAGAGTCAGGGGCTCTTTGGCCAACATATGCCCCAGTCACAAGGAATGGACCAGAATCTCCAGTTGAGGTCCGATGATGACTCTGAACAATTACATGAATGGACCCCAAGGAGGGCTTACAGTGAACATAGAGCAAAGGGCTGAAAATAGATACAGGGAGGGCCAGAGTTATGCATCAGGTATAAGAATGAGATAATGTAGAGAGTGACAGGAATAGCACAGTCTTCTTCAGCTATCTGGCTGATACAGGAATAAGAAACACCTGTGGACTTTGACACCTGGGAGTCCTGTCAGCAAGAAGCCTACATAGATTCTTCCTTCAGAATCAGAGGGAAAGTCATGGCTTTGGATATGTGTCCTGCCCTTGCCATCAGTACATAGGGGCAGCAGTGATACAGCTGTAGCAGGGATAAACTTCGGAGGAAGGGCAAGTGGTTGGAAGCATGCCTTGGTGCAGTATTCCATCCAAAGGTACCTCCTGTGCTGACCAGGCTCTGGGGTATCTTTCTCACATGCAAACCTGCTGCTCTTTAGAGTGTAAGCATCTCCATTTGTGAGTGGAGCAAGGCCAACTGGCTACCCTAGCCAGCTAAGCATCACCATGTGCTCAGGGACAGAAAGGCCAGCTTTCCTCTGGACACCAGACCTTGTGAGCCTTCAATTTGCTCAGGAACTGACTAGGAACCAGCCACCAGTCATACAACTATGGCTGTGAACAATTGCACTAATAGCCTGCTAAGCACCAAGGACTCGGGGATTCAAGGACTCAACTGTTCTTGGGTGCTAAGTCCTTGGGGATTGGAATCAACTCAAAAAGGAGATGTCTTTCTTCATTTACCCTCAGGTCAGAAGGAGGCCAGCTCCTTCCCCAAATCTCTGGTCCAACTTACACTCAAACACCCTCTGCTGCACATCTTCAAATGCTCTGGGCCTCAGGATGGTCACATACTTCTGAAACCCAATTAATTAATTAAGAGGGAGCTCTGTGGGAAAAATTTCTCCCACAGACACAAGACTGGACCAGACTCCCAGGTTGAAGGCAGAGGATATGACTCTGAGACACTGACTTAGATTGGATTCCAGGAAGAACCTTGTTCTAAAAATTAGCAAAGATGTTTAAAGGTGTAGAAGGAGGTCCAGATATCTTCAGAGATTGGAAGGGGGTTATATGGAGAAGGAAGTGCCCAGCACCAGCTCCTGGTAACCTGGCTGTCCAAAGAAGAACACCTGAGGGCTTAGGCAAAAGAGCCCTCTACAGTCTCCATGTGAGAACTCAGCAAGAGGGCTGCCTTCTTCCTTCAGAAGGACATGGAAAGCCCTGGGGCTTTGTCTGTTTTTCTTGCTTTTCCCATCAGGAAATGGAGTGAGCAGTACTGAGATGTAGCTGTGAGGTGCCACTAGCTGCTGCTCAAAAGTATGGACACTGGCCTTGGTGCCATCTTCCTGTAAAGGGCTCTTTCTGTGCTGGCCAGTTTGTGGAACCTACTGCTCCTGTGTGAACTGTCTGCTTTTCAGTATTAAGTCACCTCAATCAGGTAGGGCAATGAGGGAATCTAGCTCCACTTCACAACCCCTCACATTCCACAAACAGCCAAGCACCAAGTTCGTAGATAGGAAGGCTATTCTCCTTTGGGATATGAGATGCTGATGGCTGTCACTGAGTGTGGGACAGTGTGAAAACCTGCCACCCATCCCTTGGTGCTGGCTAAATGTCAGCTCCATGGCTCCTAAGGGAGAACAAAGACATAGTCAGAAATACAGAAAGGGGATGGGAATGGCTACAGGTTGGACCACATTTTTTTCACCATTTCCATTCAGTGGGAATGTGATCAATCTGGAAAGGAGATGTTTAACTTAATTTTCCCTAGGCCCAGAAACAAAGGCAGATCCCTCTAATACCTCAGGACCAGCCTCCATACAAACAGTTCTCTGCTGGACCTTTTCCAATGTCCTAGGGCTCTGCATGTCTATGTAGTCATGAAACCAAAATGCCAGGGGCCCTTGGCTCAACCTGGCCCACAGTCACAAGGGCTGGACTACTTTTGACATTTACTAGCAGAAGATATTACTCTGAAAGATTGAATATGCATGGATCCCAATAGGAACCTAGGTTGGTAATAAACAAATTTGGTGAAAATTGATACACAGATGGCCAGAGTTCTTCATTAGGGATGAGAATTGAATAATGCTGAGAATGAAATGACTAGCACAGTGTATTAGCAAGTTGGCTTGCTCAGGAATCAGAAGAACCTTTTGTGGGCATCCTCTACAGGCTGCCTCTTTGAGCAAGAGGCCCACATTCTACCTTAAGATAGGGAAAACGTTGGCTTTATGTGTGCTTCTGACCATCGTATCAGTAGAGTGGAGCAGGAGTGATTCTGAACTAAGTATGTGATTCCATCTGATGATCAAGTGGTGAGAACGAGGACTTGGGACACAATTTCTTCAAAGGAATTTTGTGCGCTGACCAGGTCCTGGAGTGTACTGCACATGCACAGACTGTATGTTCTTCCAAATTAGGCTTTTGTCATCAGTTAGGGACTGGAGTCAATGTGGTTACCCATTCCTAAGATGACTGTAGCCTGCTAAGCACCGAGGGCTCAGGGAGAGGAGGGCCAGCTTTCCTCTGGTACATCTGACTCTGAGAGCCCTCTATTGGCTCAGGTACTGACTGGAGACTCACCAGCAATCCTTGGACTCTGGCTGTGTATGTGACAGCCCCATGGTCTTGGTGTGTGAACTGAGACCAATTTAGAAAAGCAGCAATGGGATAGGGATGACTACAAGGTGAGTCAATGTCCTGCCTTTCAAATGGGCATGGGTCAAATCTAGGAAAGAGATATCTATTTTCCCTTCCTCCTGTCCCACACAGGAGGCAAGATCCTCTCCTAACCTCTGGCCTAACCTACCCACAAGTATTCTCCCTGGGCACCTTCAGATACCCTAGGTGTTTTGGATGGCCACATAGTCCTGAAACAAAATTGAGTAGGGCCCAATGAAAAACCTATATCACCATCCCAGGGACACCACCAGACTACCAAGCTGAAAGAAGATATTACTTTTAGACACTGGCTATTCCATGCAGAACTCTTCTTCAAAAAAAGGGCAAAGTTGTATAAATGGAGACACAGAGTGCCAGAGTTCCTCATCAGAGATGAGATTTGGATAATGTTGAGAATGAATTACCCAGCACAATCTCCTATCAACCTGATTGTATCAGGAATAAGAAAGGCCTGTGGGCTTAGGCAAAGGGAGCCCTGTACAGGGCTACACCTGGGATGCCTGTTGGCAAGAACCCTGCATTCTTTATTCAGAAGCCAGAAATTTCTGGGTTTGTCTGTCCCTACCACTTGTTCCATTAGTTGATGGAGGTGGCAGTAGTTGAGTTGTAGCTACTGCATTCCACTGGCTATTGCTCAGGAGTCTGGAACAAGTTCATTCCCTCTCCCTGGACAGCGCTCTTCCTGTGGCAACCCCTTCCTGTCCATACTGCCCATATGCAAACTGCTTTTCAGAATGAAGGCACCTCAATCATCCAGGTGAGTGAGTCATACTGGCTTTCCTTCACCTTCCATACCACAGCAGGCCAAGCACGAAGCACTCAGGGCCTAAAGGTCATCTTTCCTTTGGTAAAAAAGTATGTGTGGAACCATATATTCAACTCTTTGAAACAAGACTGAGGAGAAAGCATCTTTCAACCAATACCTTCTCTCATTACATTTGAACTGTTTGAAAACACTTGTGTGGAAGTATACAAGTAAAATGCCATATTCTCAACTCTGTGAAACTGCACTGTGGAGAAAGCCCTTTTCAACTAACATCTTCTTTCACCTAATTAAAAATGTTTCAAAGTATATGTGTGGAACTGTAAGGAAAGTGCCATGTAGTCAACTCTGTGAAACAACATTGTGGAGAAAACATCTTAAAACTAATATCTTCTTTCACTAAATTTGAAGTGTTTGAAAAAGTTTGTGTGGAACTATATGGAATATACCATATACTCAATTTTGTGAAACAATACTGTGGAGATAGGATCTTTCAACTAACGTCTTCTTTAGCAAGTTAGAAGTGTTTGCAATGTATGTGTGGAAATGAAAGGAAAGTGCCATATACTCAACACTGTGGAACAACACTGAGGAGAAAGCATCTTTCAACCAGCACCTTTTATCACTAAGTTAGAATGGCTTGAAAACATGTGTGTAACTATTAAGGAAAGTACCATATTCTCCACTTTGTGAAAGAGCACTGTGTGGAAAGCATCATCAACTAACATCTCCCAGTAAGTTAGAAGTGTTTGCAAATGTATGTTTGGAAATATAAGGGAAGTGCAATGTACTTACCTCTTTGAAACACTATGTAGAAAACATCTTCCAATGAATGCCTTCTTTCAGTAAGTTGGAAATGTTTTCAAAAGTGTGTGTCGAAGCCTCTGGTAAGTGCCATATACTTAATTCCTTGAAACAACACTGTACAGAAAGCATCTTTCAACTAACACCTTCTTTCAGTAAGTTAGAAGTGTTTGCAACACAACTTCATATGTGTGGAAGCATAATGGAAGTACTTATACATTACCTTGTGGTAAAACACTGTCCAGAAAGAATCTTTCAACTAACATGTTTCATCCATACATTTGTGTGGAAGCATAAGAAAAGTGACATATACTTAACTGTGTGAAAAAACACTGTGTGGAAAGCATCTTTAAACTGTTTTCAGTGAGTTAGAAGTATTAGTAAATTAGTAAATTAGAAGCCTAATGAAAGTGCCATATACTTAACTCTGTGAAACAATACTGTATAGAATTCATATTCCAATTAACATCTTTTTTTTCAGTGAGTTAGAAGTGTCCTTCTTTCAAGTAACAATTTCTTTCAATAACATAGAAGTGTTTGCATACTTCTGTGTAGACGTTAAGGACAATAGCTGTATTCTTAACTCACTGGAAGTACACTGTATATAAACATTCTTATATGTAGCATTTTTTATTAAGCTACAAGTGTGGGGAAGCTTAATGTGTAGCAGCCTATGGAAAAAGCTGCTTGCATAATTGATTGAACCTACAGTGGGAATGAACTGTTTCCCAAGTAACATCTTGTTTCATTGAGATATACATTTTTGCAAACATATGAGTACAAGCATATGGAAATAGTCATATGCTTAACTTTTTGACACTACACCATGCATAAACGGTCATTTAAGTAACATGTCTTTAAGATATATGTGTTTATAAAGGTACGCGAGGAAGCATATGGGAATAGCCATGTGCTTAACTCTGAAACTGTGTGTGTAATGCATTTTTCAATTACCCTCTTCATTCATTAAGTTGCAAGTGTTTGTAAGTGTATAGTAGCATATTGGAGTAACTTTGTACTGAACTCAATGAAACTGGATATAATGGATCCTTGAAATAATACCTTCTCTCATTTACAATTTGTAAATGTATATGTAGAGGCATATAGGAATAGAATTTTCTTAATTTATGAAATTTCTGTATAAGGCATTTTTCAAGTAACATCTTTCAGTGAGACATATATGTGTTTGTATCATTATGGGCAGTAGCGTATGGGAATAAGCCATATGTTTAACTCTTCAACACTATGCTGAGTATTTTGAGTCCTTCAACTAACATCTGATTTCATTTAGATATGTGTTGTGAAACACATGGGAACAAGTGTATAGGAATAGCAGTATGCTTAACTTATTGCAGCTAAACTGTATAAGCCATCGTTAAGTAACATCTCCTTTCATTAAGATGTAAGTGTATGTAAAGTTATGTGCAGAAGCATATGGGAATACCCCGATGCTGAACTCTGAAACTACACTGTTTGTAAATTGTCATTCAACTAGCTTCTTCTTTCATTATGATACAGGTGTTTATAAGGTTGTGCATGGAAGCTTATGGGAGTAGCCATATGTTTAACCCAATTTACACTGGGTATGAAGACTCCTTTAGAAGACAGCTGCTTTCATTCAGATACAAGTGTTTGGAAGCATATGGAAACATTTGCTTAACTCTTTGAAACTACACTGGTTATAATGCATCCTTCAACTAACATCTTTCATTCAGATATAAGTGTTGGGAAATATATGGAAATGAGTGTATGGGAATAGCTGTATGCTTAACTCATTGAAATGACACTGTCCAAAAACTGTCAAATAACATCTCCTTTCATTAAGATAGAAGTGTATGTAAAGTTATGTGTAGAAGCATATGGGAATACCCCTATTCTGAATTCTCTGAAACGATATGGTATGTAAACTGTCATTTAAGTAACATATTCTTTCATTAAGATATAAGTGTTTGTAAAGTTGTGTGTGGAAGCATATGGGAATAGTTATATGCCTAACTCATTGAAACTACACTATGTGTAAACCATCTTTCAACTAACTTCTTTAATTTAGATACAATTGTTCATAAGGTATGTGTAGAAGCATGTTTGAATAGCCTTGTGCTTAACTCAATAAAGTTACATCAGGTATAAACCTTTTTTCAAGTAACATCTTCTTTCATGTAAGTGTATGTAAACTTGAGTGTAGAAGCAAATGGAAATAGCCATATCCTTATAGCAGCATTAACAATAGCCAAATTGTGGAAAGTACCCAAATGTCCATTGACTGATAAATGGATAAAGAAGATGTGGCACATAGACACACACACACACACCGTAGAATATTATTCAGCCATAAAAAAGAATGAAATCTTGCCATTTGCAATGACTTGTTTGGAGCTAGAGTGTTTGCTAAGTGAAATAACTCAGAGAAAGACAAATACCATACGATTTCACTCATATGTGGAATTTACAAAATGAAACATATGAACATGGGAAAAAAGAGAGACAAACCATTGAACAACTCTTAACTATAGAGAATGAAGTGAGGGTTGTTGGAGGAGAGATATGTGAGGGCATAGGTCAAATCGGTGATGGATATGAAGAAGGGTACTTGTGATGAGCACTGGGTGTTAATGTAAATTCATCAGTAAATTCTACTCGTGAAATTAATATTACAGTATGTTTTAGCTAACTGGAATTTAAATAAAAACTTGAAACTACAATAAAAAAATAGCCGTATGCTTAACTCATTAAAATACACAGTGTATAAACCTTATTTCAAGTTACATGTTCCTTCATTAAGGTATGTGTTTATAAAAGTATGTATCGATATATATATGACCAGGAATATGCTTCACTCATTGTCACTACACTGTGTATAATGTATCCTTCACTTAACATCTTTTATTCAGATACAAGTTTTTAATTTTTTATTTATTATTTTGAGAGAGAGAGAGAGAGAAAACACGTGAGCGGGAAAGGGGTAGAGAGTAGGGGTGGGGTGAAGATCTGAAGTGGGCTCTGTGCTGACAGCAGAGAGCCCAATGTGGGGCTCAAACTCATGAATAGAGAGATCATGACCTGAGCCAAAGCTGGATGCTTAACTGACTGAGCCACTCAGGTGCCCCCACATACAAGTTTTTAGAAACTTATGAGTAGAATCCTATGGGTGTAGCCATATGCCTAACCTATTGAAACTACACTGTATATAATGCATCCTCAACTAATATCTTTCATTAAGGTATAAATGTTTGTAAACCTATGTTATAATCACATGGGACTCTGTATTCCTTCTTCATCTATTGACACTACACTGTGTATAAACCATTGTTCAAGTAATGTCTTCTTTCACTTAGGTATACGTTTTGTAAAGGTATGTATACAAGCACATGGGTATAGTCCTGTGCTTATCTCATTGAAACTTTTCTGTATATAAACCATATTTTCACGTATTGAAAGTACACTATGTATAAACCTTCTTAAAAGTGACAGCTTCTTTCATGAAGATAAAAGTGCTTGGAAACTTATACGGAGCTGCCTATGGGAAAGCTGCATACTTAACTCACTGAACATACAGTGTACATGAACAGCTTTCCAAATAACAGCACTTTCATTAGGATATAAGTTTTTGGAGACATATGGGTATAAGCATATGGGAATAGCCACATGCCTAACTCATTGAACTGTACTGTGTTAATGCATACTCAAGTAACATTTTCTTTCATTGAGATACAAGTTCTTTAAGGTTATGTGTAGAAGCATAGAATAGCCCTGTGCTTATCTCATAGAAACTATATTGTGTATAAACCTTCTTTCAATTAACATCTTCTTTCATTAAGATACATGTTTGAAAACATGTGTAGAAGAACCCTGTGATCACTCTTTGAAACTACACTGTGCATAAGCTGTCGTGACATCTTTCATTAAGGTATAAGTGTTTGTAAAGTGGTGTATAGAAGCATATGGGAAAAACCATATCTTAATGCATTGACACTGCATTGTGTACAAAGGGTTTTTGAAGCCACATCCTCTTTCATTAAACATAAGCATTTATAAATGTATGTGTACGAACATGTGGGAATGGGTATATACTTCATTCACTGAAACTACACTGTGTGTAAATTGTCCTTCAAGTAAACTCTTTCATTAAGATATATGTGTGTGTATGTGTAGAAGCATAAGGGAATGACTCTGATTAACTCTTTGAAACTGCATTGTATTTAAACCGTCTTTCAACTAACTTCTCCATTTATTAAGATACAAATGTTTGTAAATGTATGTGCAGAAGCATATGGGAATAGCCCTGTGCTTATTTCATTGAAACTACACTGTGTATAAACCTTCATTCAAGTAATATCATTTTGATAAGTGCTTGCAAACATATGTAGAAACGTATGGGAATAGCCATATGCTTTTTGAAACTACACTGTATATATTTCATCCTTCAACTAGCATCTGCTTTCATTAAGATACAGGTGTCTGGAAACCTACAGGTAGAAGCTTATGGGCACACCCATATGTTTACCTCATTGAAACTGCACTGTGTATAATATGCCCTTCAACTAACATCTTCCATTAAATTATAAATGTTTTTAAACATATGTGTAGGGACATGTGGGAACAGCCATATGCTTAGCTCAATTGTACTACACTGTGTGTAAACCGTTGTTCAAGTAAATTTTCTTTCATTAAGATACAAGTGGTGGTGCCTGGGTGGCTCATTGTCAAACATCTGACTTCAGCTCAGGTCATGATCTCACAGTCCGTGAGTTCAAGCCCTGTGTTGGGCTCTGTGCTGACAGCTCAGAACCTGGAGCCTGCTTTGTATTCTGTGTCTCCCTCTATCTTTGCCCCTCCCTCTCTCACACTCAGTCTCTCTCACTCTCAAAAATAAATAAATATTAAAAAAATTTTAAAGATACAAGTGTTTAAGGTATGTATGTATAAAAGCATTTAGGTATAGTATTCTGCTTAACTCATTGAACTTACACTGTGTATAAACCTTCTTAAAAGTAATATCTTCTTTCATTATGATATAAGCATATGTAAACTTGTGTGTAAAGGCAAATGAAAATAGCCTTATGCTTAACTGAGAGTACATGGTGTATAATCCTTATTTTATGTAACGTTCTTTCATTAAGATATGTATTTGTGAAAGAAGGTGTGGAAGTAAATATGACTAGCTGTATGCTTAACTCATTGAACCTACACTGTTTATAACCTTCCTTCAAGTAATATTTTCTTTCATTAAGATATTTGTGTTTGCAAAGGCTATTTGGGAATAGCCCTGTGTTTATCTCATTGAAATTATACTTGTATAAGCCATCTTTCAAGTAATGCCTACTTTTATTAAAAGTGTTTGTAAACCTCTGTGTAAACCAAATGGAAATAACTGTATGCTTAACTCACTGAATATACACTGTGTATTAACCTTCTTAAAATTAACATCTTTCCTTAAGAGACAAGTGTTTGGAAACTTACGTGTAGCAGCCCATGGCAAAAGCTGCATTCTTTTAAAAAAATTTTTTTAAATGTTTATTTATTTTTGGGAAACAGAGAGATGGAGTGGGGGAGGGGAGAGAGAGAGGGAGACACAGAATCTGCAGTAAGCTCCAGGCTCTGAGCCATCAGCAAAAGCCCAATGTGGGGCTTGAACTCACAAAGCCCAGGATCATGACCTTGGCCAAAGCAGGATGCTCAACTGACTGAGCCACCCAGGCACCCCAAAAGCTGCATTCTTAACTCATTGAAACTAAATGGTATATGAACAGTTTTCCAGGTAACATCTTCTTTCGTTAAGATGTAAGTGCTCAGCAAATACAAGTATATGGGACAAGTATATGGGAATAGCTGCATGCTTAATTAATTGAAACTACACTGTATATAATACTTCCTTCAAGTATTATTTACTTTTATTAAATTACATGTTTGTAACATTATAAATAGAAGCATATGGGAATAGTCATATCCTTCAGTCATTGAAACTAGACTCTGTAACCATCCTTAAAGTAACATATCCTTTCATTAAGATACAAGTATTTGTAAATGTATGTGTAGAATTATATGGGAATAACTCTATGCTTAAGTCTCTGAAACTACACTGTGTATATACAGTGTATATATATACTTGAAAGAAGTTTCAAGTAACATCTTTTATTAAGTCATAAATGTTTGCAAACATATGCTTCACTAACACTGCACTGTGTATAAACCATTGTTCAAGTACCATTTCTTTCATTAAGGTATAAGTGTTAGCAATGTTGAGAAGCATATGGGAAAGTCCATATGCTTAAATCTTTGAAACTACACTATGTATAATGCATCCTTTAACAGACATCAGTTTTCATTAAGTTACAAGTGATTGGAAACCTGGAGATGGAAAATTGTTTTCTTCTGTTTTGTGAGAGTACAATTCATCTTTTTCTTGAGAACCTGCATTGCTGATGCTAAATAAATATGTACTCAATAAATGTTTCATTTCTATTTTAAAAAGTTATATGTATTTGCAAACCTGTGTGTAGAAGAAAATGAAAATTGCTATAGGCTTAACTCTTTGGAAGTTATATGTGTGTTTTGTGTGAGGTATATATGTTGTGTGTGTGATGTATATGTGATGTTTGTGTGTTTTTTAAGTCTTGTGTGTCTTGTGTATATGGTGTGTGTGGTGAGTGCGTGGCTTATGTATTTTTTGTGTGTTGCATGTGGTGCATGTTAGTAACATATGTGGTATATATGTCATGTATGTGTGGTGAACGTGTGTCCATGTTTGTGTGGTATATGTGTGCTATGTGTGGTTTGTATGTCCTGTGTATGGTATACATGTGGTGTGTACAAGTTATATGTGGTGTGTCATGGTAAGGATTGGCAATTTTGAGTTATATGTGTGGTATATGTGTAATGTGTGTTTAGTGACATTGTGGTGCATGTGGTATATATGGTATACGTGTTTCATGTCTTTTGTGTGTGTGGTGTGTGTCTGAAATATGTCTTTTATGTGTGATGTTGTGTGGTGTCTGTGTGGTGAAAGTCTGTATATAGTTTGTGCATGGTGTATGCTTTGCTTATGTGTGCATGTTATATGTATTTTGTTTATGGCATGTGTGTGGTACATATGTAGTGTATGTGTTGCATGTGTTGTGCATGAGTAGTGTACTTGGTAATTGTATCATCTGTGTGAATGTGGTATATGTTTAGTGTTTGAGTGGTGTTTCTGTGGTGTATGTGTGTGTGAAATAGGTAGTGTGTGTGTGTGTGTGTGTGTGTGTGTGTGTGTGTGTGTGTTAGACTCTGGGTCTGGAGTTCTCTCATGTTCAGAAAGAAAGCAGGACACAGGATTAAAAGTGCAAGGGAGGCAAAGTTCCCAGAGAAGACAAGAGCCCCTAGTAAGGGTCCTTACTCCATTTTTATTAGGATCAGAAGGCTCACAAACGTGGTGATGGGCATGCACAAAGAGACAATGAAATTGTGAACATAACTCAGGGCGTGAGGGAAAGGAGGTCTTGAAGATATTCGGGGTTAGGGGTTTGGGTTAATACAAAACAAAATCCTGGCACTGGGCAGAAGGTTGTGTACAGCAGATGTGAGGCACCACCCGTTTACCTAAACTGGTCTAGGAGACAAGAAAGAGCATGCTACCTCAGGGTCAATAAGGCACCTTTCTTCTGCTAATTAGCTCTGCTCTGGGACGTCCTATAGCAGTCTACATCCCTATTTACTTGTTCACCTAATTTGGTGCCTCCTTCCAGTGAAAGCAGCTTTGTGCTTTGTACTAAGTTGGGGGGTTTTTCCAACCTGAATACCTAATCTTCTTTACCTCATCTTGGATGTTTTCATCCTGAGATTCCCGATTCCTATACCTTTGTCTTATACTGGGACCTTTGCCCCACTTTACCTATTCTGGGAGCTTTTGCCTTGTTTACCCAATCTTATTTACCTAATCTTGTCTATCCAAACTTGGGTGTGTACATCCTATGGCTTTTTATTTCTTTATGCCTTGTTAACCCATCAGTGTAAGCTCAGGGAATTCCTAAGCTTATTCCCCAATGTGTGTGTGTGTGTGTGTGTGTGTGTGTGTGTGTAGGGGCTATTTTTATGGTAGTCTGTTTTGTAGTATATGTGTAGTTTGTGTGTGGTGTATGTGTGGTTTGTGTGTGTGTATATGTGTGGTTATTGTGAAGTGTATGTGTAGTGTGTGGTATATATCTGTTGTGTGTGGTATACCTATGATCTATGTTTGGTGTATGTATATTGTGTGTAGGGCTTGTGCACATGAGCATGGTGTATGTGTGATGATGTTTCCTGTATCTGTGGTATGTGTTTGTATGTAATATTTTTGTTATGTGTGTGTGGATTCTCTGTGGTGTGTGTGGTGTATGTGTTGTGTTTATTATGTGTGTGTGTGATCGCTTCTCGGCCTTTTGGCTAAGATGAGGTGTATTATGTGTGTGTGTGGTGTATGTCTTGAGTGTGGGTTGTGATGTGTGCTGTGGGTTGCTATTATATGTGTGATGGTTGTGTGGTGTATGTGTCATAGATATGTGCTGTGTGTGTGTAGTATATGTGTAGTCTATGAATGTTATATGTTTGGTTTGGGTGGTATATGAGTTGTGTGGGTGAAGTGTGTGTTATCTGCTTATATTTTGTGTGGTAGGTGTGTGTGGTATATGTATGGAGTGTGTAGTGTACTTATCTCCTGGATGTGTGGTATGTATGATTTTGTGTGTTGTGTGTATGGTTCTTGTGTGGTGTCGGTGTGTGTTTGTGGTATATGTTTGTGAAGTATGGTGTATGTTTGGAGTGTTTGTAACATGTGTGGTCTGTGTTTAATGTGTATGTGGGGTGTGTACTTGTGTTTGGAATGAGTGCTAATGTATGATATATATGTGTATTATGTATTATGTATATATTATGTATATTACATATATACATATATATATTATGTGTGTGGTATATGTGGTGTGTGTGTGGTATGTGTATGGGGTGTGTATTGTATGTATGTTGAGTGTGTGGTATATCTGTGGAGTGTGTGTGGAGGTTTGTCATGTTTGTGGTATATTTGTGGTTTGTGTGTGTGATGTAGATGTGATGTGTATGAGTGTATGTTATATGTGTAGTGTGTATGAATATTACAAATATGTGGTTATTGTGTGGTATATATGTGGTGTGTGTGTTTGTGTGGTATATATGTGTATGGTGTATAGGTGTGCTGTATTTGAGGTGTGTGAAATGTATGCGGCAAATGTATGAGGTGTGTGGCATATCCATGGATACATGTGGTGAGTGTATGATGTGTGTTGTGTGTGTGATGTATGTGTGGTGTATGAGCAGCATGTGTATTTGGTATATGTGTGGTCTTTGAGTGTGTTGAGTGTGTATGTGTGTAACATATGTATGTTTTCTATGTGACGTATATGTAATGTATTTGGTGTGTGAAGTATATGTGTGACGTCTGTGTGGTGTAAATGGTGTGTATGTGGTATAATTATTGTGTGTTGTGTGATTATTGTGTGGCATAAGTACTGTATATATGTTGTTATGTGTGCTGTATGTATAGTGTATGTGTTGTTTGTGGTATGTGCACGGTGTGTATGTGCTCCTTGTTTACTGTGTTTGTGTGGTATTTGTGTGGCATGTGCGTTGTGTGTTGTATGTGTGGTGTTTGTGTGACATGTGTGTTGTGTCTGTATGTGGTATAAGTGTGAATTATCATTGCATGTGTTCGTTGCATATGTAGTGTATGTGTGGTACACATATTGTGTGTATGTGATATATATTCAGTGCATGTGTATTGTGTGGTGTGTATGGTTAGTATACACGTGTTGTATGTGTGTTGTTTGTATGTGTGTGGAATAAATATGTGGTGTGTATGTGGTGTAAAAGTGATGTGTGTGTGCATAATAATAATAATAAATGTGTGTGTGGTGCATGTGGTGTGTGTGTTGTGTTGGTGTGGTATTTGTGTGATGTGTGGTATATCTGTCCTGTGTGGTATGTGTGGTGACTTTGTATGGTATATGTGTGATGTTCATGTATATATGTATAGTGTGTGTTGTGCATGTGATGTGTTTGTGTGTGGTATATGTATGGCATGTTTGTAGAGTATGTTGGTGTGTGTATTGTGTATATGTGTTGTATGTGTATGTTTGGTGCCTGTGGTACCTTTGTGGAGTGTCTGTGGTATGAATGTGTTGGTTTTTTGGTATACTTGTGTTGTATATGGTCATTTTGTGTGAGGAAGTATAAGTGTGAGTGTGTGGTGCACATATGATCTATGTTGGATATGTTTGTGGTATAAACATGGTGAATGAGTATTGTATATGTGGTGTGTGTGTAATGTATGTATGATGTATATGGTGAATGTGTAGTATGAATGTGTATGTGGCACTTGTGTGGCAACTGTGGTTTGTGATATGTGAGTTTTGTATGGGGTGCATGTGTTAAATGTGTGATGAGTATGTTGTATGTGTGGTTGTATGTGCTGCATGTTTGATAGTTCTGTTAGTTTGTGTTATCTGTGGGGTGTGTGTGTGTGTGTGTGTGGTAGTTGCGTGTTGTGCATGGTAGTTTTGTGTTTTGTATCTGTGCTGTGTTTTGGCATATGTGTGGTGTGTGTACAGTGTATGTTTGATGTCTATGTGTTGTATATGTTTATTGTGTGTTGGTATATCTGAGGTTAGTGTGCATTTGTGTGGCATAGTTTGTTACGTATAGTGTGTATATGGTCAGCGTGTGATGTGTCTGGTAAATGTGTGCTGAGTGTGCTGCATGTGTGGGGTTTGTGGGTTTTCTCTGTGTTGTATGCGTGCAGTGTGTGTTGAATGTTTTGTATGTATGTGTGTGTGGTATGTGTGGTGTGTATAGGGTTTATGTATGGTGTGCGTGTGTATGTGTGCGTGTGTGCATGTGTGTTGCTTTCCTTTGGTACACGTGGTGTTTGTGCAAGTGTCATATGTGTGGTGTCTGCAGGGTATCCATGTTGCGTGTTTTGGTGGTATATTTATTACGTGTGTGTTGTGTATGTTTGGTGTTTGTGCTGTATGTTCAGTGTGTATGTGAGGTGTATGTGTGTTTCTGTGTGGTGTATGTAAAGTATGTGTGTTGTTTATGTGATGTGTGAGTGTGGAGTTTGATGTATATGTGTTATACATGTGGTTAGTGCTTGTGCATGTGTGGTGTGCATAGTATGTTGGTGGTGTGTTGTGTGTGATTACTATGTGGTGGATGGGTTTTGTTTGTGTGGTGTGTATGTAGGTAATATATGCATGGTGTACGTGTTGTGTGAAGTGACTGTGGTATGTGCCATGTATGTATGCTGTTAGTGATATACATGTATGGGTTTTGTGTAATATATGTGCAGTATTTGAGTGGTGAACGTGTGGTACATGTGTGTTGTATGTGTGGTGTGTGTTTTTGGTTTGTATAATGTGTGTGTTGTGTGTGTTTGGCATGTATATGGTGTCTGTGTAGTATAAGTGACATTCATGTGTGGTTTAAGTGCACTGTACAAGTGGTATGGATGTTGTGTATATGGGGTGTATGTGTAGTGTATGTGCGGTGTGTGTTGTATATGTGTGATCTGCATGTTGTGTTTCTGTGTTTAATTTGTGATGTGTATATATGTGTTGAGTTTCTGCAGCATATGTATGGTCTTTAAGTTGTGTATGTGTGGGTTGTGTAGTATCTTTGTGGTATGAGTGGTATACAGGTCGTGTGTTTTTGTGTGGTATAAATGTTTTGTGTGTATGGTTCATTTGGGTTATCTGTGTATATGTATATGTGTGTTGTGTCTGTGATGTGTGCAGTGTATGTGTGGTATGTGTTGTGGATGTGTACAGTGTGTATGATGTATGTGAGGAGTTCTATGGTTTCTGTCTATGGTATCTGTGTGGTGTCTGTGTGGCATGTGTGATATATGTGTCATGTATCTGAATGTGATGGTGGTATATGGCTGTAAGTTTAATAGCTTCTGTGTGGTGTGCTTATATGGTATATGAGCTGTGTGTGATGTGTGTTTTGTATGTGTGGCATATATGTCTCATGTAGTGTAGGTGTTGTGTATATTTAGTGTGTATATGGCATGTGTAGAGTGTTTTCCTGTGTGGTATGTGTGTGCTGTATGTGTATGGCATGTGTGCTGCATATGTGGTATATGTGTGTGGCATGTGTGCTGCATCTCTAGTTTATGGTGTTTGCGTGTGTGTGGTTTGTGTATGTGGCATATGTGGTGTGTATGTGTGAGGTATATGTGTGGGTGTATGTGTGATGTGTGTGGTGTGTGTGTTTAATTGTGGTTGAAGTGTGTTGTATATGTAGGATGTGTAGTATATTTTGGCATATGGTTTTATATATGTGTGGTGTGTTTGTGGTGTAATTATGATGCACGTGTGGCTTATTGTTGTATGTGCATTGTTTCTGTAGTTTGTGTGTGGTACATGTGTGGTGTGTGTCATATGAATTGTGCATGTGGCATATGTGTGCTATGAGTAGCATGTTTGGTTTGTGTGTCTTCTCATGTATATGTGTGGTTTGTGTGGCATATATGTGCACATTTTGTAGTGTATGTGTGGTGTGTGTATGTGGTATATATGGTATGTATGATGTGTGTTTGATGTTTAAGTGGTGTGTGTGTGGTATATGTGTGGTTAATGTGTGGTGTATATGTTGTGTATGTATGGTGTGCTTATGGTGTGAGTGTAGAGTGTCTGTGTTTGGTATGTTTGTGGTGTATATGGGGAAAACGTGTGCTGTATCTATAGATTTTTTTGATGCCTGTGAGGTTTGTCTGTGTGTGGCATATGTGTGGTTAATGTGTGTGATGTGTGTCTGGTGTGTGATGTGTATAGTATAAGTGTTGTGCATGTGTGGAGTAGGTGTGATTTATGTGCAGTGTGTGACATGTGTGTGAGTGTGGTGAAATTGTGGTGTATACATAGGTGTGTGTGTTGTACATTTGTTGCATGTGACATGTCTGAGCTGTATGTGTGGTATAAGTCTGTTACAAGTGTGTTCTTTGTGTGTTGTGTTTGGTATTGTGTCGTGTGTTTATGATGTATCTTTGGTGTGTGGTATATATGTGATGTTTGTGTATGGTTATTTGTGGTGTTTGTGGGATATATGTGGTGTGTGTGTGATATGTATGGTGTGTATTTGGTATGTGTGGTTGGTGTTTGTCGAAAGTGTTTTTTGTGTGGTGTATATGTGGTTTGAAGTGTGTGTGTGTGTGTGTGTGTGATGTGTATGTGAGGTATATATATTATGTGTGGCGTAAGTGTGTAGCTTATGTGTTTGTGTGTGTTGAGAGAGTGGTATATCTAAGTAATATATGCTTGTCATATGTATAGTGTATGTGAGATATCTATGCATTATGTGTGGTGATTGTGTGGTATATGTGTATTTTATGTCTGGTTATTGTGATGTGTATGCTGTGCAGTGTATGTATGCTATTTGTGTTGTGTTTGGTTTGTATATCATGTGTGTGGTGTATGTGTTGTTTGTGTTTGTGGTATATGTGTGCATGTTTTGTGACCTATGTGTCGTATGTGTGTTTGTGTATGTTGTATGTGTGGTTAGTGTGTGGTGTCTGTGTTGTGTACCTCTTCTGTGTATGTTATGTATGTTTGTGTAATATACATCTTGTATGTGTGGTGTGTATATAGTGTATTTGTGGTATATGTGTAGTGTTTGTCATATATTTGTGGGATGTGGGAGGTGTATCTCTAATATGTGAGTGGTATTGTGTGTATGTGAGGTTATGTGAGGTTTATATGCTGTGTATGTGTAGTGTGTGTTTGGCCTGTGCATGCAATGTTTTTCTCTGTGGTATATGTGAGTTGTGTGTGTGGAATGTGTGTGCTGTATCTGTAGTTTTTCAGTGTGCGATTTGTGTATGTGTGGCAGGTGTGTTGTGTGTGTGTGGTGTATGTGTGGTATGAATTGGTGTGGGTGTGGTGTATATCTGTGGTATTTGTGTTGTGTATGGTGGTGTGTGGGTGTGATGTATGTGTGTATATGAGTGGTGCTTGTGAGATGTATCTGACTCTATGTGTGTAGAATATATAATTGCTCATAATATTCTCTTATTATCATTTGTATTTCTGTGGTGTTGGTTGTGACCTCTCTTTCATTCATGATTTTATTTGGGTCCTTTCATTTTTCTTTTTGATAAATCTGGCTAGAAGTTTATCAATTTTGTTAATTCTTTCAAAGAACCAGCTCCTGGTTTTGTAGATCTGTTTTTTTTTTTTTTTAATCATTGGTTTCTGCTCTAATCTTTATGATTTCCCTTCATCTGCTGGTCTTGGGCTTTATTTGCTGTTCTATTCCTAGTTCCTTTAAGTGAAAGGTTAGGTTGTGTATTTGAGACCTTTCTTCCTTCTTTAGGAAGGCCTGGATTGCTATATACTTCCGTCTAATGACTGTCTTTGCTGCATCCCAGAGGTTTTGGACTGTTGTGTTTTCATTTTCACTTGCTTCCGTGTACTTTTTAAATTTCCTCTTTAATTTCTTAGTTAACCCATTCATTCTTTAGTAGGATGTTCTTTAATTTCCAAGTATTCATGGCCTTTCCGAGTTTTTTTCTTGTGGTTGATTTAAAGTTTCATAGTGTTATGGTCTGAAAATATACATGGTATGATCTCAATCTTTTTGTACTTGTTGAGGGCTGACTTGTGACCCAGTATGTGATCTACTCTGGTAAATATTCCATGTGCACTTGAGAAGAATGCTGTTTTAGGATGAAATGTACTGAACATATCTTTAAGTCTATCTGGTCCAGTGTGTCATTTAAAGCCATTGTTTCCTTGTTGATTTTCTGCTTAGATGATCTCCCCATTGCTGTAAGTGGGGTGCTGAAGTCCCCTACTATTATGGTATTGCTATCAATGAGTTTCCTTATGTTTGTGATTAATTGATTTATATATTTGGGTGCTTTCAAGTTGGGAGCATAAATATTTATAAGTTAGATGTTCTTGGTGGATAGACACATTAGTTATAATATGATGCCTTTCTTCATCTCTTGTTACAGTCTTTGTGTTAAAATCTAGTTTGTCTGATATAAGTATGGGTATTCTGGCTTTCTTTTGATGTCCATTAGCATGGTAGATGGTTCTCCATACCCTTACTTTCAAACTGCAGGTGTCTTTAGGTCTGAAATGAGTCTCTTGTAGGTAGCATATAGATGGATCTTGTTTTCTTATCCATTCTGATACCTGATGTCTTTTGATTGGAGCATTTGGTCTATTTACATTCAGAGTGATTATTTAAAGATATGAATTTAGTGCCATTGTGTTATCTGTAGAGTTGGTGTTTCTGATGATGGTCTCTGGTCCTTTCTAGTCTTTATTGCTTCTGATCTTTTTTGCTTTGTCTTTTCTCCAAAGAGTCCCCCTTAGAATTTCTTGCAGGGCTGGTTTAGTGGTCACAACAAACATCTTCAGTTTTTGTGTGTTGGGGCAAGTCTTTATCTTCCTATTTTGAATGACAGCCTTGGTGGATAAAGAATTCTTGGCTGCATATTTTGCCAATTCAGCACGTTGAATATATCCTGCCAATCCCTCCTGGCCTGCCGAGTTTCTGTGGATAGGTCTGCTATGAACCTGATCTGTCTTCCCTTGTAGGTTAAGGACTACCCCGCCCCCCACCCCCGCCTTGCTGCTTTCTTAATTCATTCCTTGTCAATGTAATTTGTAAATTTGACTATGATATGTCTTGGTGAGGTAGGTTTTTGTTGAATAGGTCTTCTCTATGCTTCTTGGATTTTGATGTCTGTGTGCTACCCTTGATTAAGAAAGCTTTCTGCTATAATTTGCTCACATAAACCTTCTGCCCCATTTCTCTCTCTTCATCATCCTATGATTCAAATGTTATTCCTTTTTAATAAGTCACTGAGTTCTCTAAGTCTTGTATCACGATCTTTTGCCTTTGTTTCCATCTTTTTTCTGCTTCATTATTTTCCATAATTTTATCTTCTATCTCACTGATTTGCTGCTCTGCTTCGTCCATCCTTGCTGTCAAGGCATTGATTTGATATTGCATCTCAGTTATAACATTTTTAATTTTGGCCTGACTAGACTTTCGTTCTTTTATCTCCACAGAAAGGGATTCTCTGTTGTCTTCCATGCTTTTTTCAACCCTAGCTAGTATTATTATAATCATGGTTTTAAATTCTAGTTCAGACATCTTACATATATCTGTGTTGATTCAGTCCCTGGTCATCATTTCTTCCTGTTCTTTCTTTTAGGGTGAATTCTTCCATCTTGTCACTTTGGAGGAAGAAAAAAATTAATAAAAGAAGAAATAAAAATTTAAAAATTACAAACAAAACAAAATAAAATCAAATAAAGGAAGCTATATCCCTGGTGTGTTTCAGTCTGCTTGTTGAAAGAAGCTTGATAGAATAGAGAAAAAAGAGAAAGGAAAGAAAAAGAAGTTTAAAAAAATTAAATAGTAAAGTAGAATAAAATAAAGAAAATAGAATTAAAGTTTTTAAAAAATTAAAAAAATAAAAAAGAATTTGCTCATTCTGTATCCAGGAAAGGGAAAAGAAAGGAAGAAAGAAAGAAAAAAAACAAAGAAAACAATTTAAGCAAAAACATAAGCAAAAAAATGAACAAATGAAGGAACCAGCAAATACAATGAAACCCAAATGAGGTTATATCCAGTTTTCCCTAGAACTGAATCTTTAAAGTACAGTATAGTCCATCGATGAAGCAGGTGGAAGGATTTGTGCTGGTCTTCTGGAGGATGTGCCTGGAGGTTGCAGTTGGGCAGGGCTTGGTGTAACGGTTCTGTTCTCCACTTGGTGGTGCTGCTTAGCTTACTGGAGTGGATCCGTGTGTTTGAGTGCAAGTGGGTGTACAGGCAGGGTGTGTGCAGGGATGAAAATGTCCCCACCCAGCTCCCTAGTCTCTAGCATAGGAACTTTGCACTCTCATAGACCTGTGATCAAGCACCCCTCCTCTATCTCAGGCCTCCGTCCATTCCAAGCTGTCCACCTGCCAGATGGTACCTCTCTCCAGAGTTTTATCTCAGATAGGTGTGTCTTCAAAACCCCACACTTCTGGGACCCCCACAGCTTGGTCCTGTGCTGATTCCCTGGGGGAGGGTCTTGCTGAGCAATGGCCAGCTACCAGCCTGCCCCAGAAATGTTTGCACAATTGTGCAGTGGCAAAGGTTCAGAGTTTATGGCAATCACAACACATACCTGGTGCCAGCTCTCACTGGACTCTTGCATCTTTGTCCTGATACCAGCAAACATGGCTACTCTCTGGGGTCTACCGACACCTTTGCCCCCAGGGAAGCCATATGGCCTCTACCAAATGCACTCCAAGCAGGAGAACCACTTATTCCAATGTCGCACATGGACTCCTGAGACCATGATGCCTGCTGCTGGGGTTTTGCCCTACTTCCTCACCAAAGCACCTGAGCTCTGAACCTTCAGACTCTGCACCCTACTGTTTATATACTGATGCTATTGAAACCCTCTCCTTTCTCCCCCACAATGGTTTTGGGAAACAGATTTCTTGTCCAGTCCCCTGCAAATGTTTTCACTCTTTCTCTCTTTTTTTCTAGCTACTTTTGGGGGAACTGCTTTTCTTTCATGACCTTGATGTACCACCTGCCCTGTTCTCTTTCTCTCTGTTCTCCCTCCACAAAAAGGGCTCCCTACCCTCACAGCTCTGTGGCTTTTCTCTCCCCCAATTCACCTCTCCACACCATGTACCTGCCAAGTTCTGTGGCTTAAGTTATGCAGAATGTTTCATTAATCCTCAGATCAGTTTCCTAGGTGTTCCAAATGGTTTGATGCTGATCTAGCTGTGTTTCAGTGACAAGACAAATTCAGGGTCCCCGAGCTGCTTTGCCATCTTAACTCCTACATCTATTACTCTTTAAAAGGATAAGACTTGTTGTTAATGATGAAGAGACTCATGGGGCACCTGGGTGGCTCATTCGGTTAAGCATCTGACTTTGGCTCATGTCATGATCTCACGGTCCATGGGTTTGAGCCCCGTGTTGGGCTCTGTGCTGACAACTCAGAGCCTGGAGCCTATTTCGGATTCTGTGTCTCCCTCTCTTTCTCTGCCCCTACCCCACTCTCACTCTGTCTCTTTCTCTCTCTCTCAAAAATAAATACACATTAAAAAAATTTTTTTTAAATAATGAAGAGACTCATTGCTTACAAAACTTTCCACAGAGTATTCAAATTCATTTATTTGGGGACTGAAACAATTCTATTTTAGTCCATTTGCTTCTTAATGAGTTTAAACAAGCTGCACTTCTTTAAAGCCAATAAAACATTAAAAAGTAAAAAAAAAAAAAAACCCTACTAGTTCTCCAAACCATTTAGCAATCTGGTCACCAAGAAATGTTTACCACCAATGCAAATCTCTAAATGGAATACCATCAACTCATAAAAATTATGTGACTAAGCATATATACTAGCAGGGAAAATTTTAAAAAAATAACAAAAACCAATATAACCAATAAAGTATATTAAAATAAGAATATAATAGTACTACTTTTATTGTGGAGTTTATTATTATTATTTTTTTTAATGAAATTTATTGACAAATTGGTTTCCATACAACACCCAGTGCTCATCCCAAAAGGTGCCCTCCTCAATACCCATCACCCACCCTCCCCATATTGTGGAGTTTAAACTACAGGGAAAAATGCAAATCCTATAATCCATACAAGAATCCATCCAATATCTACTGTAACTTATATAGTAGATAATGAATCTAACAGAGCTTGCTTGAAATATTTGGTGCCAACATTAGAAAGGCTCCATATATTCTAAATCTTTGGGTCACCCATTGTACAACACATCTTTGCTTTTCCTATATTTTCACAATCCCAGTCACTACCTACCAAACACAATCACTACCTTAGTGTTCAAACACACAAGTTTACACTTAGTGTTCACATCAGGTGAGGGCAGGCCAACTGATCCAAATCTCCTTTAGCATCAGTTAACCATTGATAAGAACTATCAAGGTCAAGGGAACCTGGATGGCTTATGTGATTAAGCATGACTCTGGATCTCACCTCAGGTCATGGTCCCAGGGTCCTGGGATTGAGTCCCTCTTTGGGGCAGAGCCTGCTTGGGATTCTCTCCCTATCTCTCTACTCCTCCCCTGCTCTCTCTCTCTCTCTCAAAATAAATAAATAAACACTTAAAAATAAAATAATAATAATAATAAATAAAAGGGAGGCAGATTGAAGAACTGTCAGCCTGCACTATTGCCATAGCACTGCTACAGACTTACTAATAAGCATCATTCTTTCCCCTCTATGTAATTCTTTGTAAAGACACAAAATTGTTTTGTATTCATGTCCACTTATCTCACTGTGTACTACAACAAATCACCCTTCTCTTGAAGTATAAAATATGACCCACCTGAGTAGTGTTTAAGCATTTTTAAGCATAACTTTAAAACTTTTCTTAAAAAAATATTCCATCCTCCTGAAAATAAAAGGACTACTTTTACGCAGCTTTGGCATAACAGATAATAAAACTTCCAGTGGGTCCAGGGGATGTGGACACTGACTGGATCACAGAAGCATGGCAGCTACTTTCCTATCTAATCAACACCTCCAAGGATGGTGTCCCTTGGAAACGGGGAAGACATACACTTTCCCTTGCCCCACCCATAGTGGAGATGTCGAAGGGTAACAATTCTCCAGAATGGTCAGCGCCCTCTTACAGCATTCAATAACTATCATTATTTATTCTTATAATTTGGATGTAATAATATCTTGCTTTACTAACTACCATTTGTCAACTGAGAAAAGAGGCAGAACTGAAGTAAAACAGAAACATTTATTTAGGGTCTTATAACTGCAATTTGAAACACAGATTCAGGTAGCAACCCAAATTGTGTCCCTTTAGGGAACAAAAGTTAAGGGCTCTTAAAGACAAAAGGAAATGCTTGTATATGTTTTTTACAAATAATTGTGATTGGTATTGCTGGCAGAAAACTAATCTCAGCTAAACAGAATTAAGACCATCACTGAGCAAAAGTCCATTACGTTTGCAAGTTGCAGGTGTTTCTGAAGAATCCCTGGAGTATTCATAGTTTGGTTCTGTTCAAAGGTTCATGGTCCACCCACTGAGGACATTAATAAGGCCCACCTCCTTAATGGCCTCCTGGCTCCATTTTAAAATCCCTTGACATAAATCACCCCATTTTGTTTCACCTTTCACTCATTTCAAATGATAAGAAGTCATATTTGCCACATATTTATACTTCTAATATAAAAAAGACAGGATATTTTTATTAAACAATTTTTAAAGTTTATTTAGAGAGAGAAAAAGAGAGCACAGGAAAGGTAGAGAGAGAATGATAGAGAGAGAATCCCAAGCAGGGTACACGCTGTCAGCATAGAGCCTGCACTGGGCTCAAACTCATGAACTGAGAGATCATGACCTGAGCCAAAACCAAGAGTCAGACACTTAACTGACTGAGCCACCCAGGTGCCCCAAAACTTAGAATGTTTTCAGTCACTAAAATTGTATCCTATAGCTATCAGGTCACAGGCAATACTTGTTTCTTCCTAATGGTCCCTTAATGCTAAATTTTATTAACATTAGATTATTACTTATAATGCAAAAGCAGGGATGAACAGAGTAGTACAATTTTCTATTTCCTTTATCTCTTCTTTTATTGCCAATAAATTTGTATTTAGAAACCCAGTTACTATATTACCATTGCTATTTCAAAATCAGTTGACAAAAATAGAAATAGATGTTCTCTCCACACAAGTTCTATCAAAGTATCATTCTATCTTCACCATTGATTAAATCACACTTCAATCAAAATGACTAATTTCAACTAACCAAAACTGTTAGTAATTTTCTACCTTAAATTCAACTAGTGTTAGTTACCAGTATAAAGCCTAGACACCCAAGTTGGCTGTTTAAAATAACGGTAAACAAGATGGCTAACTGACACATGAAAATATGCTCAACATCACTCATCATCAGGGAAATACAAATCAAAACCACAATGAGATACCACCTCACACCTGTCAGAATGGTTAACATTAACAGCTCAGGCAACAACAGATGTTGGTGAGGATGTGGAGAAAGAGAATCTCTTTTGTGCTGCTGATGGGAATGCAAACTGGTACAGCCACTCTGGAAAATGGAAAAGAGGTTCCTCAAAAAATTAAAAATAGAACTACCCTACAACCCAGCAATTGCACTACTGGGTGTTTATCCAAGGGATACAGGTGTGCCAGTTTGAATGGGCACATGCACCCCAATGTTGCTAGCAGCGCTAGTGACAATAGCCAAAGTATGGAAAGAGCCCAAATGTCCATCGACAGGTGAATGAATAAAGAAGATGTTGTATATATATACAATGGAGTATTACTTGGCAATCAAAAAGAATGAAATCTTGCCATTTGCAACTACATGGATGGAACTGGAGGGTATTATGCTAAGGGAAATAGAGAAAGACAAATATCATATGGCTTGGAACTGGAGGGTATTGTGCTAAGCGAAATTATCCAGAGAAAGACAAATATATGACTTCACTCGTATGAGGAATTTAAGATACAAAACAGATGAACATAAGGGACAGGAAGCAAAAGTAATATAAAAACAGGGAGAGTGACAAAACCTAAGATACTCTTAAATACAGAGAACAAACAGATGCTTGCTGGAGGGGTTGTGGGAGGAGGGATGGTCTAAATGGTAAGGGGCATTAAGGAATCTACTCCTGAAATCATTGTAGCACCACATGCTAACTAACTTGGATGTAAATTAAACAATAAATAAATTTTAAAAAAGATTATTCCTGGGGCACCTGGGTGGCGCAGTTGGTTAAGCGTCCGACTTCAGCCAGGTCACGATCTCGCAGTCCGGGAGTTCGAGCCCCGCGTCAGGCTCTGGGCTGATGGCTCAGAGCCTGGAGCCTGTTTCCGATTCTGTGTCTCCCTCTCTCTCTGCCCCTCCCCCGTTCATGCTCTGTCTCTCTCTGTCCCAAAAATAAATAAACGTTGAAAAAAAAATTTAAAAAAAAAGATTATTCCTGTTCAGATGACTCACCTAAAGAAAAATAAACAAATAAATAAAAATAAAAAATAATGGTAAACAAGTATTCCTAAAGACCTCAGTATACTTAGTGCCCATCCTACTGCCTGGCACACAGCAAGCACTGAGTAGATGGGTGTGGGTAGGCTGACAGAGAGCAAATGATGAATGGACAGAATCAGGTAAGCAGGTGAGGAGGAAGAAAAAGCAGAAGGAGGTGAGAAAGAAGACCCAAAGTGTCCTTAAATCCAAGAAGCATATGTGAAATGATACAGGTAGTAAGTATGGAGACATGCAGACGGGGCCAGTTAGGTCTAGCTAGTAAAGATATGAGAGGATATAGGAGTTCAGTCAGCCCTCTCAGACACTAAACCAGGAGAGACAAGTAGTGTGCTCCAAGAGTGTCTGCACTGTGTCAGCCAGCAGAGTTTGGCTGCTGTGCCCTCCAGGCCTGTTGGGCTCAGGCCAGTCTTCCCAACCTGTAGAACCCCCACAGTGGGCAGTGCCCACTGCCTGAAAATCTTTCTGAAATGGCACCTTTAAACGGACACAGTTACCCCCCACTTGGACTGGCTGCCTGATGGGGTCCCAGGCTTACCAGTAATCAAGGCTATCAGCTGTTACCAGAAGGTATCTCAATCCATTTCACACTGCCATGAGAAGGCAGTCCATATTCCTCCAGTTGTGTCATCAGGGGGAATATGCACATTTGTGCAAATTAGCATTTAGAATTAGGCAGTGGTCAGGTCCCCCAAGTAACTCACTAATGGAACCTAGCTTCTCCCTACAGATGCCCTGGTTCAGATCCCAGACTCCCCTGACCTGTGCCACCCATGCATGTGTAGCATGTATTCTGTCAGCTGTCCTTTAGCTCTTGGGGCCCTCCAGGTCTGTTGGGCCGAAGCTGGTCCCCAAAACTTGCATATCATTCAGGGTGGACAGTGCTCATTTCCTAAAAATCTTCCTGAGATGGCAGCTTTAAACTGGAGACTGTCAGTACCCATTTGGACTGGCTGCCTGATGGTGTCCTGGGCTTACCTACAGTAATCAAGACTCCCTGGTATGCCTTAATAAAGGATGACCCAGCTAACTGGCTGCGCTGATGCTGGCAATGCAGTACAATTTCTTCCATCCCAGCCTTCAGCGGTAATATGCACATGTGTGGAGAGTAGAGCTTGCAGTTAGGCACACTCTTGGCCTTGCAAGAGCTGGATCCTGAGACCTGGCCTCTATAGACCCTTGCCTGTTCCAGATCCCTGCCAGCCCTAATGCCCAGTATACACTCCTTCAGCAGGTCTTGGACACTGGGGACCTCCAGGCCTGGGGAGTTGATGCCTGGCTCCAAATGACTGCATGGTCTATAGGGTGGTGGAAGCCCAGCCACCCAAATCACTCAGGCAGCAGTTGTAAATTGGTGACAGTCGGTCCTGTTAAGGTTCCAGGTGTCTCTTATTGGAGGATTCACCAATAAGAGGATTCCTGCCTCACATTAAGAAGTCCAATATCCTCCAGCTCTGCCTACAGGGGAAATGGGCACATTTGTCCATCCTAGGGCTTGTGAATGGGCGTACCCCTTGTTCCCCCAAAGCTATCTCCTGTGACCTGCAATCTGCAGACTCTTGCCCTGTTCCAGCTCCCTGGCAACCCAGACCTGCATAAACCACTATGCTCTGTTCATGTTCCTTCAGGAGGTCTTGGTTAGATAAGGTGCTCCACTCCTGTGCATCCAGGGCCTGAATCCAAACACCTGCATAGTGGTGTAGTGGAAGCTCACCTCCCAAAAATTTTTCTGAGGCAGTGAAACTGCAAATTTGCCACAGTCAGTCCCCATTTGGACCTGCAGCCTGATCTGGTCCCAGGTGTCCCTGTACCACGGCTCCCGGGTGTCAGTTATTAGAGGAAATAACAGCCAGCCACCCAGTCCTGATCCGAATGGTCACTGCTAAGGTGGAAGATGCTGGGCTTCCAGGTTAGAAAAGGGTTTCACAGGTCAAGCAGGCCTATGTCTCTGCCTCATTCACATACGAAGTTTGAGCCCTGTGGTCAGAAAAAAAAGTCATCTCCCAGCCCAAGTGATGTCCATGGCTACGTCTGCCTTCTCCCAGGCCACGCAAAAGGGACCAAGGCTTGAGTGCTCATCCAAGGCTTGTCACTAACTGGCCCTGTGGCTTTGGCTGGCCCCTCAGTCTCTGTGAACCCACCACCCCTCATCTGTAGGAGGTGGCATCAGACTCAGGGGATCTCTGAGCGCCCAGCTGCCTTGCCCCTCCCTCTCCTCATTAAGTGAGCTGGACATGAACTTCACAGGGGACACAACCCTGCACTGTGACCTCTCTATCCTACAACAGGCTGTTTCTACATGTGCATGTTTCATTCTAGGCGCTTCTGTTCCTGGGAGTTCAAAGAAGCCATCATTTTGCTCTAAGTGAACTGGGGAGTGAATTGGCTCCCGAAGGGGGAGTGTGGGATCCGGGCAGTGGCTCTGAGCAGGGCCATCATCACCTGAGGTGGTGGGGAAGCTTTCACTCTAACCCAGTGGCACCAGAGGCTCCTCAGGACGGCAGCCCCTCCCCTCAGCTCATCCTCCTGACGGGCTGTCACTGAGCACCTGGCCCTGCGACCACCCAGCTCTCACTGCAGCTCAAGGAGCCACCAGCAGGGCCTGACAATGAACTCACCCTGTTGCATTTTTGTCTCCAGGTGAAGTCCCCGAGGGCTCTGCCAGGTACCCCAGTCTTGTGACCCTTGCCTTCCAGGAGTCACTCAAGAGGAGAAGCCTCCTTGGGGCGCCTGGGTGGTGCAGTCGGTTAAGCGTCCGACTTCAGCCAGGTCACGATCTCGCGGTCTGTGAGTTCGAGCCCCGCGTCAGGCTCTGGGCTGATGGCTCGGAGCCTGGAGCCTGTTTCCGATTCTGTGTCTCCCTCTCTCTCTGCCCCTCACCCGTTCATGCTCTGTTTCTCTCTGTCCCAAAAATAAATAAAAAACGTTGAAAAAAAATTAAAAAAAAAAAAAAGAGGAGAAGCCTCCAGAGGTCCTTCAGGCAGCAGGAAGGATGGGCCCGCCCCCTTGTTGTGCAGATCCTACCTGCTGAGGAGACCTGGGCCCCACTCCTCCACACCTGCTGGAGGGTCCAGGAGTCACAGGTGTGGCCTGGTGCAGGAGGGCGAAAGGCAAAGAGCCTCTCCTACAGTTAAGGACACCATCAGCCAGGGTGTGCTTGGTCCAGTCATGAGCAAAACATACATATGAATAGACACTTTTCCAAAGAAGACATCCAGAAGGCTAACAGACACATGAAAACATGCTCAACATCACTTATTATCAGGGAAATACAAATCAAAACCATGATGAGATATCACCTCACACCTGTCAGAATGGCTAAAATTAACAACACAAGAAACAACAGGTGTTGATGAGGATGCGGAGAAAGTGGAACCCTCTTGCACCGTTGGGAACGCAAACTGGTGCAGCCGCTCTGGAAAACAGTATGGAGGTTCCTCAAAAAGTTAAAAATAGAGATACCCTATGATCTGGAAAAATAGAGCTATACCTATGAACTATTAGGTATTTACCCAAAGAATATAAAATTACAGATTTGAAGGGGTATATGCACCCCAATATTTATGGCAGCATTATTAACAATAGCCAAACTATGGAGAGAGCCCAAATGTCCATCGACTGATGAATGGCTAAAGAAGATGTGGTGTGTGTGTGTGTATAATGTAGCCATCAAAAAGAATGAAATCTTGCCAATTGTAACAAAGTGGATGGAGCTAAGTGAAATAAATCAATGAGAGAAAGACAAATACCATATGATTTCAATCATATATGGAATTTAAGAAACAAAACAGGGAAACATGGGAAGTGGGGGAAGAGAAGAAAAAGAAACAAGCCACAAGAGACTCTTAACAATAGAGAACAAACAGGGTTGATGGAAGGAGGTGTGTGGGAGATGGGATAGATGGGTGACGGGTATAAAGGAGGGCACTTGGGATGAACACTGGGAGTCCCTTTTGCTGTATGATGTAACATATTCACAGGTCCTGGGATGAGACTGGGGACCTCCTAGGCAGGGGGCATCATTCTGCCAACCACCACACTATCAACTCAGGTGACAACTAATGTTGGATGCCCCCTACCCCCAAATCTTTTTTTTTTCTAAGTTTTTTTTAAAAAATCTTATTTATTTTTGAGAGAAACAGAGACAGCACGAGTGGAGAAGGGGCAGTAAGAGATGGAGACAGAGAATCCCAAGCAGGCTCCACACTGTCAGTATAGAGTCAGATGCTGGGCTCGAACTTACAAAACCGTGAGATCATGACGTGAGCCAAAAGCAAGAGTCCAACACTTAACTAACTGGGCCAGCCAGGCGCCCTTTTCTAATTTCAGCAATTTAGTAAAAGTCAAATACACGTCAAGGCACAAGGGAGACAAAGGCAAATCAGAAACCAGAGCGCGCGGGACAGGACCATGAAATTGCCCCAGGACTAGACTCTTCCGAGTAGGTGCTGCTTTGTTTTCCAGACCTGGCTTTTCCCCACGGAAGGCGGACTTTGCTGGCGGAAATCTCCTCCAAGGGGAAGCGCGCAGCGAGGGAGGAAGGGAAGGCGGAGGCAGAGTGGGGCGCCGGGACCCCACTAACCTCTGCTGTGACCTCTGGGGGCGGGGGAGGGTCTAAGTGAGTTCAAGGCAGGTTTTCGTGGACCCTCCCTCGCCTCAACCTAGGGATCCTGGTGCGCCTCCCCCGGGCGGCCACGAGGGGGCGCCGCGGCCCCGCCCCGCGAACGCACCTGTGCAGAAGCAGGCCGCGGCAGTTCTCAGCCCGCAGGTGTGGGTTCGCGCGCCCAGAGCTGCCAGACGTTCGGTTCCCCCAGCGCGGGTGTCCAGGCACGGGGGGACGGGGGGCCTGGCTTGGGGGCTGAGCCCCTCAGGTGGAGTCATCGCATTGTGTCTCCTTCAAACCGGGCTCTGAGCAGAGAGAGAGCGCGAGGTGTGTGGGCGCTTCTCCAGCTGGGGGACGTCCTCCCTCGTGTTTCTCTCAGGCGAGCGCAGTCGGCCAGGTGCTGGGCGCCGCGTGAGCGCCCCGTCGGGCAGAGGGGGCGGGGCGGGAGCTGCAGGGAGAGGGAAGACGAGCTGTAAGCAAATCAGTGTGGAGGGGAGAAGACGGAGGAGACCCGCAAGGAGAGGAAGGAGGGGGGGGGGGGGGGGGGGGGAGGAGGAGGAGAAGCATCAGAGTTGAGATCCCGGTGGGAGGGGAGCTGGGGTCAGGGAGACCGGGTGTGTAGAGCTGGGTGGTGCGGAGAGGGGCGGGGAGTGAAACGGGGTGGTTGTATTCTGAACGGGGCGTGGCCTTATGTAAATGAGGCCGCGGTGGGCGCCGTTCCGGGAGGTAGAATTCCACAGGCTGTGGAAATGCCCGAGCGGTTGCTCGGCTTGTCTGAGGAAGACGTGTGTGGGGTGAGAATGGCTGAGACGAGAGTGGGTGCAGAGGGTTTGGGGGTGCGGGGAGGCAAGTGACCGTGTCTGTACAGTGTGAGGCCTGTGAGGCTGTATTGGGGCGGGTTGAGAACACAATACATTTTCTTGGTAAGAGATGGTGGTACCAAGGACGTGATACTTCCCAGAGTGAGGTTTTTTTCACTGCATTTTGGACATCGTGATCCCTGCGTAGTTTCCTAAATGTGGAACTGTCCCGACTGCATTCGCGCTTTCTTATGGTAATCGGTGTTTAAAATGTCGGATGCGTTTTGGAGTTTGTTTTGCCGTGTGTTTGTTTGGTTTGTTCTTTTAATTCAAGTGTTTTACCTCACAGTGTCAGAGATCCTTAGTGAGTAAGCACCAAAATGGTCCTTCTCCTCTACTTTAGTTCACTTGTTCGCTTACTTTTAGTTTGTGATTCATTTTCAATTTCTCATTTGCTTTATGTAGAGGATAATTTAGAGTAACGTTCAGGACGGAGTTTGTATTTAAATGATTCAAGTTCGTTTCAACCTTGTCTTTGGTAAGGAGATTTTACATTTTTGCATATTTATTTTTGGGGGTAGTGGTGCTGGCTGGCCCAATGCGTGGGTGCGGGTCAGTTTTAGGGTTGGAAGTAAGGAGCCAAACGTTTGGCGGGGGTGGAGTGGGGGGGGGTGGAGTGGGGGGGGGTGGTGGTCAGGCTGAACCACGTCTCAGGATCCCCTCCTACAGCTCCATCCCGGGGTGGAAATGTCATGGCGAAAATGTGGCTTCCACGGGGAGATCTTTCCCGTTGGTCACTGGCCCCCATCCGATCTTTCAGACATCCTTAGGGCCAGAGCCCTGGCCAGAGTTAGGGTTAGGTCCCAGGAGGCCCCAGGCGCGGAACCCCCTCAGTGCAGTGGTCTCCCCGGGGGGCTGAGTGGAGGACACTTGGGAGGTTGCGGGTCAGGCTTTGTCTCCGCCCTCAAGGGCCCATCTAGAGTGTGGGTCACGCGTAGGTCGGGCCTCATTTTCCTCCTGGCGCAGTCGACGACCCTGCTTTGGAAATGTCATGGAGATCTTCCCGATTCCACGCTGAATCATCCCGCGCTGGTTTTGGGGGGAAGGGGTAGGGAGAGCGACTGGGGAAGAGGGGAGGGGGAAGAGAGGCCTGTTGCGTCATGAATGGGGCGTGACCTTATGTAAATCAGGCGGTTCTGGGCGGTAGAATTCCTGGGGCTGTGGAAGTCCCAGAGCTGTTGCTTGGGTTGTCTGAGGAAGACTTGTGTGGGGTGAGGATGGTTGAGACGGGAGTGGGTGCAGAGGGTTTTGGGGTACAGGGAGGCAAGTGACCGTGTGTGTTCAGTGTCAGGCATGTGAGGCTATGGGGGTGGGAGGAAATTGGGGTTATGCTACCCAGTCAGGACAGATACTACCTCTGGAGGTAGTTTTTCTGTGCTTCTCCATTGCATTTTGTTGTGCCAGTTATTTCCCTAAAGGTGGGCAACTTGGTTGTGTGTCTTGTGACAGAAGTGTGCTGAGTTTATGCTTTTTTTTTTTTTTTTTTGGTTAGGGATTTGGAGATCAAACTTGGTTCTGTAAAGTTGTTGAATTTCTTTGTTCTGTTTTATTTTAATAAAAATAAAGCCTTTGGGTATATATAGCTCTTCCCCCCTTTTTTCTTTTTGTAGTTTTCTAATTACTTTTTGACAGTAAAGAAAACGGGTTCACTTTTAGGAGGAAAGAAAGTGTAACTTTGGTGAAGTTGTTGTGTGTCTCTTCCCAGAGAAGAGAAGTTAGTTGGGGTTGGCTGTTACCTGTACAACAATCCCCAGAAAACTCAAGACAAAACCCAGACTTCCCATCAGGCCACAGCATTTGTGTTGGGCCTTCCTTAAAAGACTTTCAGGAGAATACGATTTAATGAGATTGACACACCTCTAAAGAGGTATGGCAACTCTGGCCACATGGACAAAGGATGGGTTTTCACCATCAGCTCTGGGACAAAAGGTGGTGGGCCCTGTGCTTGCTCTCAGGCTTAAGTAAAAACTGTCCTTATAACCCTGCATTGATTTGTAAATATATGTTTTAAGGGTTTTCTGGCTTTACGTTTTCACTGGGGCTGTGGCTTTTACTCTGTAAAAGTCTCTATTGAGAATTTACATTGATGGTTTCCAACTTTGGTTTTCACTTAGGGGAACCACACCATTATGGACTCACAGAAACTGGATTTACTCTCTTGTCTATAACAACAAAACAAAACCACACAAGATATACAAAATGCAGATTTCCAAGAGACTGGGCATCAGGCAAAAGAGGACAGCAATTCCAGACACTTGGAAACACACAGGTCAGCCAAGCCCTACACAACATATGTGCTGCCTTGAGAGAGTTTCCAAGTAAGGTGCAGGGAGGGGAAACTGAAGAGGAGCCCAGTGTACTATGTGGAGTTGAGGACACTGAGCTGCGAGTCCACAGGACGATGTGGTGGGGAGGGCAGAGCTGTGAAAGTCAATTAGCAAGAGTTGTTGGGGGGCCCTAAGTGTGCAGCACAGTCCTGCTCTGTGCCTCCATGGGTGCCAACTCCAGCAAGTCAGGGAGCAATCTTGTGAAAGGATTAGAGGGAACAGAGCCTGTACATCAGCACTGGAAATACAGCCTGTTGCCAACAGATAGACTGGAAAAAGTAACCCCCCTCACTCACAAGGCAGGAGGACTCAGGGAGGTCTTGCCACAGTGTTGGGAACTCCTAATTAGCCCTCTGCTGAGCACTGCTCAGGACCACTGAAAAATCATTAAAGTAACACCAGACATGATCAAACTGTTTCCAAGTAACTGAAATGCATCCTTGATCAAAGCTCAGGATTATAGAACACAAAAATATCCAGCAACCAAACAAGGTAACATTCCCACTGGCCATTCCATCCAAGATTTTGAGGTGTGCAGAGCAACAGGGGAAATGACCCTTAATGAGGAGACAGTTCAATCATCTGAAAATGACCCAAAGCTAACACAGGTATGAGAATCACCAGAGGAGGACATTAAGGTGTTTCTTATAATTGTATTCCATCAGTTCAGAATGTTCAACAGGTAAATGGAAAGTGTGAAAAAGACCCAATCTCACGTTAAGCGATGAAAACCACAATGCCTGAAGAGAAGTGTACTGCAAGGGGTTGACAGCAATAGAAAATGCAGAAGAAAGACATTTCATAGGACTTGTTTTGAATCTGCAGGCCTTGTCGATTAGTATTGCCCCCTTCACTCCATTAGAAAACACAGAAGAAAAACATTTCATAGGACTTGTTTTGAATCTGTAGACCCCGTTGGTTAGTATTCCCGCCTTCACTCCATAAAATCTAATCCGTGAACACAGGATGTCTTGCTATTTCTTTAGTTTTCTCTAATCTCTTACAGCAGTGTTGTATAGTTTTCACTGTAAAAGTCTTTGCTTCCTTGAATCAGTTCATTTATAGATATTTTATTGTTTGGGGTGCTATTGTAAGTGCAATTGTTTTCTTAATTTCCTTTTCAAATTGGTCTTTGTTGGTGTAGAGAAACACAACTGATTTTTGTCTGTCTTGTCCTCTGCAACTTTATAGAATTAGTTTATTGACTCTAGCATTTTTGTTTGTGAAGTACTTGGGATTTTTCTCTAGATAGGAGGATGCCTTCCACAAATAGAAATCATTTTATTTATTCCTTTCCACACTATTTTTGCTCAACTTCAATTCTGAAAGATATTTGGGCTGGGTGTGGAAGCCAACAACCGCCACAGGCCACCCCTGGATTTTTGGGACCGAGATGAGCAGTGACAGGAGGTTGCCTATTTTGGGTCATCTCAGCCCGGGGTCTTGGATGAGCACACACAGCCTGGCCAGGGAAATAGAGTCCTTGTTCTTTGCAACCGCCTCAAATGAGAAGGACCAAAAGACCCCTTGAGGCTCCTACAGGGAGGGTTCCTGCCCTTCCCCGACCTGGGAATGGCCCAGAAGTGAGAAGTCAGAAAAGGGAAGGGGCTGGGGTGGCTGCTGACTCCAGGCCGTGGGGGGCCCCTGAAAGCTGTGCCTAATTCCACCTGTAGAGAGCAAAATGGGATCTCTCACTCAAGCAGGGGCCTGGGTCAAGCAATAACACAAGCAGTTAAAGATATTGCAGCTAGGAGGTACTGCTAGGACCAGCATCAGCTGACACCCCAGAACTGACAATAATTAGAAACAGAGGAGGGGGCAAGACTGATTAAATCCCTTTAAAAAGGAGAGGATTTTTACAGCAAACTGTCAGACTCTTCAGACATGACCTCTCTATGTCAGACCACTTCAAAAAGGCAGCTACTGCTGAAGGCTCTGCCCAATTGATCCTCAAACAGAACTGCGATCCTTCACTGCTTAAACATAATAAGCAATAAGTGGCATGAACTGTCCTGGACCGGACCAAGGCCAGAGGACTGCATGCCCACAGACTGGCTTCTACACTTTCTGTCATCTTGTTTGTTGTATGGTTTGTCTTATGTTCTGCTCTCTGTGTTGGGTAAGAAACCAAGTTTAATCACTTGGTGAAATGTCATTGAATTTGGAACCCTGAAATTGCTTTATAATAGTGATTAACTTTGCTTTATGATCGAATAAAGCTGACATCGTGGAAAGACACAATTCTGTGTGTGCGCCTTATTAGTGTGTGCATGACACTACCTCACCCTCCTGCTCCTTGGGCAGAAAGGGGAAGCCACCAAGCCCAAAAGGCAGAACCACACACACTTGCATAGGGAGCTCTTTCTCTGTTATAATTTGAATTCAAACCCAAGCTACCAAGGTTCCAAACCCCACACCAGCTATACCATGACCACTACATGCCCCCCATGACCTGCGGTGCTATAGTTGAATCTCAGCATTTGAGGTCAGTAGCAGCTAGAATTGAACCAGTCTCCCTCTCTACCTTCCTTCCTCCCTCTTTCTCTCCTCCTTCCCTCCCCCTTCACTCTGTCCTTTCTCTGTCCCTTTCTTTCCCTCCCTTGCTCTCTCCCTCTTCCTCCTACTCATGGTTGCCTACCCTCACCTTCTTTCTCCTCTTCAACTTTCTCTTTTACTCCTCTCCTTGCCACCAACACACTCAGACTGAGGCTGCTGCACTGCCGTGTTCGGAATAGGAAACCCATTGTCTTTCCAGGTGAAGCCCTCTAGACATCTATAGAACTTTTACCTGGTTCTAAACAGCTGCTAGAATAAGGGTTGTTAAGAGCAGCCAATTTGAAAGACTTTTCACCTGACCCCATCCCAGGGTTCCTCGAAGACTGAAGACTTAAGAGTCCGCAGTAGAGCTCTTAGTACTCCACCCCAGGCCCCATGGCAGAATGTATCCTTCATGGGTGCCTACCTGGTGACAAGCCCTGCTCTGGCCACTTGGTGAGCAAACCCTAGGTCATTGCACCATGAAGCCTCCATTGGAGGCCTGCGGGTGGTGCAGTGGGGGCACAGCTGGTTAGTTCCTTCCCATTATGGGGCCCATGCACCCCATCTTGGGGAGACTTGCTGTGAACAAAAAATGGATGAAAGCCGACAAAGAATGGGAAATGTGTGACTTCAGCCTCAGAGGCTACTGGTCTCACCTGGAGCTCACCTGCTTGCAAGACAGTTCAGAGGGCTTGCAAGGTAGGGAGGGCCTTGGGCCCAGGATTTCAATTCACAGTCCCCAGGTCACTGCCTGAAAATGACCCTGAGGCAGCAGCTGCAAACTGGCGACAGTCGGTCCTATTTGGACTTGTTGCCCGATCAGGTCAAGTACTCTTCTGAATCAGAGAACCCAAGGGTCTCTTACTGGAAGAATCACTGCCTAGCTGACCTGTACTGCCCTGGAAATACAGTCCAGTATCTTCCAGCTTTGCCTTCAGGAAAAATATGCTCGTTTATGCAAATTATGCCTTGAGATTAGGCATATCTCTTATCACCCTAGACACTGATCCTATGACTCAGCCTACCTCACCAGATTATTAACTCCTCGAGAGCAGGGGTTCTCATATTTACCCAGTCCTGGATGATAAGCTTTGCATTTGAGACATCTGATAAACATTTGCAGAATTATACGTGCCTGCCTTGGTTTTGACGGAACGCACGCTTAGAAGATTCCTTCCTGTAATTGAGAGGTTGTGCCTCCCAGGAGAGTGCAGAAAAGGAAAGAAAAGAAGTGGGAGGTGCAGTGGACAGGGATGTGGGGAGGCCCGTTTGGAATTACTGCACAGCATGCTGCCCCCTTGTGGCCTACCAGCTACAGGTCAGCCCATGACATTCCTTGGATCCCAGTTCTTACACTTTTGGCTCTCAAGACCCTTTTACACTAAAAAAAATATTGAAGATACCAAAGAGTTTTTGTTTATGTGGGTTATGTGTATTAATACGTATAATATCAGAAATTTTAAAGTCAAAATACTGATTCACTTAAACTAGTGTACTAAACCCATTTTAACACATTTTTAAATGAAAAATACTATTTTTTAAAGCAAATGGGTGGTATCACTTTTTACATTTTTGTATACCTCTTTAATGCATGAGTTAAAAGAAGACTCCTGAATTCTCATATTCATTTCTGCGTTCAATATGTTTTCTGTGTTGTTTTGGTTGAAGATATGAAGAAAATCCAACCTTACACAGATAAGTAGTTGGAAAGGGGAGGAATATATTAATAGTCTTTAAAAATCAGTGTGGATATTCTTCTTTGATAAGACACCAAAACTCAACAAGTAGAGGTTTCTTAAGGTTAGTTGCAATGTAGAATCTGAAACCATATCAATGAGTCCTTTGTATTCTGTTACATTGAAATCCATTGTCTATTGTGAAATTTGAATGGGTCTTTATTCAGGCATCATTTTGTAAGTTCATATATTGGTCACTGAAAAATATTGATTCACTGAGTTATCCACCCTTTCCAAATGCTGACACATTTCAATCTTTAATATGTACATATATAAATCAGATAAATTAATATCATCACTGATCTTATCAGAAAAGTCTTAAAGTATTGGGAGACTGTCAAACTCATGATAGCCAACACAAATTTTCCAAAAGTCTAATTTTTGTTTGAAAGCTCCAATTTCATTATTGCTAACAAATTTCATTTGTTGTTTTCCTTGAAGTAAAAGGTACACTCTGTTCATTTTTGAGATGTCTGAGATATATACATACATATATATATATATATATATATATATATACACACACACACACACACACACACATATATGAATATCCATGGTTTGGCTGTTAATTGTTCTTTCAATATACTTGAAATGGTGCTACATGAAAAAAAGTGGCTAGTTCAGCTCACCATGCAGTCACACAAGAACTTTTCCCTGAGACAACTATGTTCAGAGAACATTCAGGAAAGGAGCTGCTCTGGCCAAGAGAGGTGAGTGTGGCTGGGGAGGATAACTGGACCTGAGTCATTCAGAACTTAGCATTTTAGTCCTAAATGCACAGAACCAGAGAGGGACAGCCCACATTCTTTCTCCCTCCTGATGCCATCATACAGAATGGGCCCCTTAGCCCTAAGTATTCGCTGCCTGGGTGCTACTTGCTTCCTCTTGGCAGCCACTGCCTAATATTCCCATCCCTCCTTCACCAGCCAAGATTCCAATCCCATCCCTGACGTTCTCATTTGCAGGCCCACCTGCAGAAGGGGACCAGTCTCCTCAACTGTGGAACTGGATGCCCCAGAGGTGAACTTCTCATTGCAAGAACTTTATTACTAGTCAAGGTGGGGATATAGCAGAGGTAAGGAGAAACAGCAAGTCAGCAAAGTTTGGGAAACTGATGGGGTCCCTATAGTATTATCCCAGACTACAGCTAAAGTAGCCCCCTGCTCTCTTTCACACTGCTCCTGGGGCCTTTCTCCCCAGCCTTGGGTCTTGTTGGTTAAATGGGGAGAATGGCATTTGGAAGTGGTTTATTTGTGCAACCCCCCCTTGAGGGGGCTTTTCCAGTTCCCACAGGCCAGAGAGCAAGACTGCAGTCCCACTAAGGGCCACCCGTCTGGATTTGGGGCATTCCCTCAGAAGGGTCCTTTCTGCAGTCTCAGGAGGCTGCCCCCACCCCCTGGGAGGTGAGAGCCATGCAGGTCCTTGCAGAGATACTCCCCTCATGGGAAGTGAGCTTGGAGTGGGTGAGGGACCAGGTGTTCTTGGTGGGGATGGTGGATGCATGGGCCAAAATAAGTACTAGTGATGATAGCACATTGTGGATATCCACATTGTGGATAGCACATTGTGCCTTCTGGAATGTACCTTTCTGTTCCTCTGCCTCCATCCTACCTGCGCAGGTGGCCCTGGTGGAAGGAGGGTGGGGCAGTGGCCCCCATCCACAACCTTGACACTCCTGGAGCAGGTCTGTCTTGTTGGGGATGAAAAGTTTTCCTCTGCCTTTCAAAGTTCATTAAATGGACTAAAAATTAAATTGACATGAGACAGATTAATAGGAGAAAATCAAGGAAAGCTTAAGAAATTGTATACTTCCTATATATACATGGCAGAGCCCCAGGAAAACTGAGTAACTCCCTGAAATGGCCAAAGCCATCACCTTAAATACCATCATTAACTAAAGACAAAAGATGTTGGGGGCAGGAATTCAGTTGTGGGAGGTTCCCAGGAAAAGTACAGCAAACAAGGGCAAAGTTAAGCAGATATAAGTTATTGCTTTCTCTAGTGATAGCAGCTTCTGGAGATTGACAGTCACACCTGCATCCTAGTGCTGAAGGAGACACCCTTACAAGTGGAGATTTCCCTATTCATGTAAGTGTCTCTTACAAAAGTGTGACTTCTTGGTTTTCAGAACTTCTCATGGCTCTTGTGTATTTCCTTATAAAATAACCAGCCTGGAATAACCAATATGCCAAAAAGGCGTATCTTAGGGTAGCAAAGTTTGACCCACTCAAGGCCAAGAAGTTCCCAGATGTTGGGTTGGCTGGGCTTCCCAAAGGCTGGGGATGAGGAAGCAGCTCAGGGAGACTTGGGCAATTATGCTCTTTCCCAGGGAGGCGGAACCTGGGCTTATTCACAGGGTGACGCCTTGCTCTCAGTTTGAGTCTTGTCTCTCCCAGTTACTCTGGGTGCCCTGCACGGAGCCTCCTGGAAGCCTCAGAACTCTGTCCCCTCTTCACCTTCTATTAGGAACCCAGGTGTTCTTCTTCTATCCAGAAAGCCAGGACCCAGGTGCTCCCTTACCAGGGAGGGAGTGCCTTCTGGTGAGAGGCGTCCTAAAGGCCTGGGAGGTGGCAGCTGGAGGAGAGCAGGGCCAGAAGCCAAGTCTGAAGGAAGGAACTGCCAGCCAATGAAGGGCGGGCTGCCTGTACCCTGACCTGTGGGGCTGGGACAGCACGGGACCCATAGGTATTTCTGAGTGTGAGTGTGAGTGTGTTCCTTGTTGAGAAGCCCTCTCCCTTGGAAGGGACTGGACTCTTCTATCTGGCTAAAATATTAATATGGTGGAGAAAGTTCCTTGATCTTCCCTTTTGAACTCTTCCTCCAAATAAAAAAATTCTATTTTAAATTATACTAAATGAGTTTAGTTCTACCATGCCTGGATCTTTCCTGCCAAGGTTGTGTGTCCTGGAGTTAACTCTACTCAATTTCTTTCCTTTCTGTCTAGCTCTGAATCCCTGTTGATTATGTTTCACTTGGTCCTTATTCTGCTATTGCATCTTTATTTTAAGGATACAGAATGCATAGCAGTGTGAACCAAGGCAGATGAACTCTGGCACCAGGCAGGGCTGTGATTGGAGGTGGGGGTGGGAGGTGCCACTAGTCTCTGCCCTGGTGTGATGAGGAGCTGGGCTCAAGCCTTGTAATTTCAGCTGTGTGATGTGACAAGCTCAGGACAGCATTTGCCACTTAAACACTCATGGTTGGGAAAGTACTATGAGCAAGTGACCAGGATCCAAACCTTCTGTTGACCAGAATTGATTGCTGGTTTCTAAATAGCTTTGCAAAAGGCCAACCTGTTTTCTGGGAGGCCAGCCACAGGGCTCCATATTGGACAAGCTAATCCTTACCTCTCATTTGGCTAAAGAGGAAGGCTGACACTTTCCCACATGTTTCCTACTCTCATCTGCAATTGGCTCATTTCCTCTTAAGTGACAGTTTTTCCCAAATGAATGGAATACTGGGTATTATTAACCAAGAGATTGCTGGTCCTGATCCAGGAAGTTCCTATATGCTCAGTTCTTAAAACATGGTTCTAAACATTTTCCATCTGGGGACTACTGATTATAATATAAAAACTCTGGAGGACAATGATATACCTCATTTTATCTGAAACTTCCCTCTCTCATTTCTCAGTAGGATAACCAGGAGAAAAGTTGATGTTTTGTTGTCATCTTGGGGAACTGGTATTTCATTTTGATTGAGCATAAGCAAGCAATTCATTTCTGCCCAAGAGAGCCAAAAAGATTCCTGCAGCCAGAAGAGACCACAGAGATACTGGGGTTTAACCTCTTGGGCCCACGTTGAGAATCTCCAGCATCAAAAACTTGGACAGACTGTGGCGAAGTTCCAGGCAGAGGCTGTGGAGACATACCTGGGTATGAATCCTGATCTGCCACTACTGGTTGGGTAACTTTGGGCAAGAGCTGCTAGCACCCTCAACTTTACTGAGCACCTGCTGAGGGTTAGGCTCTGTGCTGAGGACTCTGAGACCTCTAGGCAGGTGCTGGCTCTCAGTTTGTTTGAGAGGCAGGCAGGGGTGCCATGCAGTGGGGTGGGTACCCTGTTTGAGGAGTGAGCACAGCTGGGTTAACTGTTGACATCTCTTCCAGGGCCAAGGTCCACACTAACCCTGTTGGCACCCTGGGACCACATGAGGATGCTGCTGTGGCTTCTTATTTTCCCTGCTTGGGATTTTGGGGCTTGGGGTGAGTTTTCTTTCATTGGGTCAGAAGTGCTTTTCATACTAATTGTAAGTCATTCTCCTTATCGCTCATTGATTGTTCCTTCTGGCCAGTCCTTGGCTCCCCATTAGAGCCTAGCTCAGGTGTCCCCTGCCTACTGAGAGTGGTGCCAGTCCTCAGTAGTCTCCTCAGTCTGCCTAGCACACCTTGGCTTTAGTTTCATGGTCATGAATTTGCTCCTTGATGATTTCACAGAAGGACAGAATGGAGGCCCTTAGTGACCTTGACTTAAAGACAAGGATACGAGCTGGGCTCCATTGCAGCAGTGACTTATCCAAGGTCATCTGACAGCTTTGGAGAGGTCACCAAGTATAGTGGCAGTGAACGCAGCTTGGGTCAGACAGCCTAGGTTGGAACCAAGCCCATGGCTTAAACCCATATCATCTTAGACAAGTAACTTAACTTCTTTGAGCCTTAGTTTCTCCTCTGTGTTGAGGGAGTGGTTAATTTTCTTTGCTTATCACAAATACGTGTTTTAAGCCACATATCTGGTAAGGCTCTTGAAAGTGCTTGGTAAACTATAGAGCTGCCCTGTTGGAGGTGATGTTGGTGACACTGCTGGTTCTAGTAGGTTTTGCTCCTATGATCTCTGGTACTAAACAGGCAGAGGAGAATGAGGCATGTTGATGATGACTAATCCTCAGTTAATCCCATCTCAAAAATCTAGTTTGTGAGGTCAGTCACAACAATCTGCAAATTTCTGTATTTCAAGAACCTTGTCTGGATCAATACATGCTTGATACATGTGTACATGTTACTACCAAATAATGATGACCACCTTGGTATGTGACCCTCTGATCTGAACAAAGGTATGTAGGTGAGCCAGGAGAGCTAGAGCTGCTCAGACGAGGGGGCAGGAGAGATGGCAATTCCCCTGGAATGGAGGGAATTTGGGAGGGCATGAAGGTCTCACTGGGGCAGATGTGGGAGGCAGAGGTGGGGTGAAGCCAGAAACATCTGTAGTTCTCTTTTGTGTTGTTTCCTAGAAGATGTCAGGGGACTTGGGGGAGTGGAGAGGCCGTGGACTTTGGGGTGGGGATGTCAAGTCTATTCCTCTTCACTGGTCCAGGTATTCTCCAAGGACCAGCACTAAGTGCAATGTTCCTTTGCAGGGGATTCCCCACTGTTCTCCTGGAATGAAACCCAAGCCAGAGGATTATCAGAGGGGCTTCTAGACTTTTTTGTTGGCATCTCTCAGCTCATTCACAAGGGTCAAAATGGTGAGGTGGTTTGGGGTTAGCTAGGGATCCTCAGGTAGCCAGAAGTGTTTCTCGGGACTTAATTATACTTGGGCTGGGTTGGTAGGTGGAGTTGAATCCTACAAAGCTCCCATGGATTGCCATGAATCCTCAGGCAAAGGTGGGTTCCAGGAAGGAGGGAAAACCCAGGGACTAAGAACAAGGTCCCCAGTCTCCAGCTGTCAGTAGAAGGGTAGAGACACCCTATCCCTCAGAAAGCTCCCAGATGCTTCCAACATAAAGATAGTAAGTGAGTCCTCAGGGGTCCTGGGGTCCTGTGCAGGGCTCTCAGCCCTGTCTACAGTGCATTTTCACATGGGAGAAAGACATGTACCTGATGCTCAGGGAACTTCCTAAGGGCTCGAATCTGAGGAGAGAAACATAGCTTTCCTCAGAGAGTCACCGTTCTGAGGGGAGGCCCAGACAATAGACAGGTCAGAGACCCAGGGCAAATGCCAGTGAGGACAATGCATTCATACTGGGGTGCTTTAAGAGATGGCAGCTCAGAGTCCCATGGTTAGCACAGAGTGTCACAGGGGCTACTTTCTGGAGGTGGGAAGTGCAAAGCAGGCCAGGGTAGGGCTGAGGGGGGTTTGTCCTTTAGGATATACAATGAGGGAGTGTATGAAAACCAAGACAGCTTTACTTCTGATGCTGATGTAGAGTCTGCATGGGGACTGCTTTTAGCCAGAATAGGCTATGGAGATGAGAAGGGGGCTGTGGGTGGTGGAGGCATCCAGGGGACTCTCCCAGGCCTGCAGAAGAAATAGTAGTGCTTGCTGTATGCCATCCTGTGGTCCCCTTGCAGAAGCTCCCACCATTGTCTCCCGCAAGGAGTGGGGAGCGAGATCACAGACCTGCAGGGCCCAGCTGACACAACCTGTGGCCTATGTCATCATGAACCAGCTCACAGGGATGGAGTGCCAGGAGCAGGATGTTTGCAGCCAGAGGCTTCGGGGCTTTCAGTCCCATTCTGTCTACACCAAAGGCTGGTGCGACGTGGTCTACAAGTAAGCAAATGGGTGGGTCCTGGGGCCACATTCAAGTCTACCTCTGAGGGGTCCACCCAATTTCCCTCATCTAGTTTCCCATCTTCCCATTCATGTTGCTTTTATAATGAATAAAAAATGTTAAAACAAATGAACAAAATCCAGAATCCTCAGAGGTGTTTAGGAAGGATGGCTCAGAGCCATTTATTCAAAGATGGTCTCAGACACTGGAGGATTCTGGAATAAGTAAGGGAGGTTGTGTAATAACTACAGTTGCCCATGGAGCATGTAGAATATTATAGTTTACAAAGGTCTTCACAAGCATTACCTAGGCCCTCCCATCCACTCTGAGGAATGGGTGAGAGAATGGGAGAACTTTACCACCCCCTGTGTCAAAGGTACGGATGCCACGGTCTAGAGAAGACAGAGAATTTGTTAAGTTAGGGAGTGGGACCTAGAGCTGTTTCCAGACTGCCTACTGATCCAGCAGTCTACACAAAGACAGTGAGGAGCATTCTCCCACTGGGTTCCTTGGAGGGCCACGTCACACTGAGGTCTGATCTCACAGGGAATGGTGGTGGGGATCGAGAGGGGAGAGCCCCATGTTAAAACAAGTGTAATGCATGGAGAGATCCTGAGGTTGTGTATCAAGTGTCCACTCAGGATTACCAGTGGAGGCCCAGAAACTCTTCCTTTCCCCCTTAATAATGAGGATAAGAGCGCCTGGGTGGCTCATTTGGTTCAGCATCTGACTTGTTTTCAGCTCAGGTCATGATCTCATGGTTTGTGAGATGGAGCGAGTTTCAGTCATTGGGCTCTGCACTGACAGGGGTGATCCTGCTTGGGACTCTCTCTCTTCCTCTCTCTCTGCCCCTCTCCACTTGCACACCCACTATCTTTCTCTCAAAATAAATAAATATAAACTTAAAAAATTTCTTTATGAGGATGTGTATATAGACACACATAATCTCCAGTTTGTACGGTACAGCTGAGTGTTGCCATAAGGGACAGTTCACATTGGACTAACCAAAGGCTGCTGAAGAGTGACAGAGATACTTACTGAAAGTCTGGGCAGCAAAGTCTTCCCAGATCAGTGGGTATACTGAGGCCCCACCCGATCCCCAGGCCATGTCAGTGCAGGGTGGGAGGTGGGCTCACCTCCATTCAGGGTCTTTAGGCATCCTTGAGAAAGTGTTCTTTCTGTGCTCCATTTGCTATGGAAACTCACAGTCTATTAAGAGTAGAATATGGCAAGAACTGTGAAAACATAATTTCTGAAGAGTGTAGTTGGGAAGTGGAGAGTAAGAAAGTTAGAGAGACAGAAAGGAGGCAGGAGGTAGAGCAAAATAATAGATATATTGTTTTTAAAAGAAACTGAAAAAAAGGAATATTCTAAACAAATTTCTGTGATACAGAAGAGCTTACAGGTATTCCTAAGGAGAAACTGAAGATAAAGCCAATATTAAGGGATTCCTGAACTCCAACTGTTTATTTTATTTATTTATTATTATTATTTTTTAACGTTTATTTTTGACAGAGAGAGAGAATTACAGAACATGAGAGGGGGAGGGGCAGAGAGAGAGGAAGACACAGAATCTGAAGCAGGCTCCAAGCTCTGAGCTGTCAGCACAGAGCCCGATGCAGGGCTCAAACTCACAAACCAAGAGATCATGACCTGAGCTGAAGTCAGACGCTCAACCGACTGAGCCACCCAGGCACCCCTCCAGTTGTTTATTTTAAATGTTCATGTGCTTTCTCCTATAATTAAAAAATAGGATGGATGAGTTTTCATTGCCCTGGAAAAGTGTTGAAATAATGTTCTCAGGTGTTTAAGAGTCACACATTTGAATTCCACTTTGAACCAACCAAATATATTTTTTTAATTTTTTAAAAATGTTTATTTATTTTTGAGAAAGAGTGAGACAGAGCATGAACAGGGGAGGGGCAGAGAAAGAGAGAGAGGGAGACACAGAATCTGAAGCACACTCCAGGCTCCGAGCTGTCAGCACAGAGCCGGATGAAGGCTCGAACCCATGAACTGGGGGATCACGACCTGAGCCGAAGCCGGATGCCTAACTGACTGAGCCACGCAGGCACCCTAGAACCAACTGAGTATTTTTTTAATTAAAAATTTTTTTACCTTTATTTATTTTTGAGAGACAGAGAGACAGAGCACAAGTGGGGAGGGGCAGAGAGAGGACACAGAATCCAAAGCAGGCTCCAGGCTCTGAGCTGTCAGCACAGAGCCCAATGCAGGGCTCGAACTCACAAACCATGAGATCATGACCTAAGCTGAAGTTGGACGTTCAACCAACTGAGCCACCCAGGCACCCCACCAACTGAGTATTTTTAAAGTGAGGTTCTGGGACACACAAGTAAGCTAAGTCACAACATAATTTAAAGTATATTCCCACATCTCTTGGAAGTTTAAATGGGTTATCTATGTCCCACTGTTAGGTAATTAAAACATAGTACTTATTGATGAGCGTTTAAAACACTTTTCCACTCTGAGGGTGGGTGAGAGGTCTTTAATTTGCCTTTAAATCCATGTTTCCTTGCCCTGCAGCTTCCTGATTGGGGACGATGGCAGGGTGTATGAAGGTGTCGGCTGGGATGTCCAAGGCATGCATACCCAGGGCTACAACAACATCTCCCTGGGAATTGCCTTCTTTGGCAATAAGATAGGTAATGGTTGTCCCCTCGGACCTTCTGCCAGAGAGTTTTCCACACTCTCTTCCTCCACTCCCTTGTCTTAACACTCTTGTCTCTCCAGTCTACAACATACTGGTCCTCTCTAACCATCACCCTTCTCTCTCTCTCTCTGTCTCTCTTTTAATGTTTATTTTTGAGAGAGAGAAATAGAGCATGACTGGGGGAGGGGCGGGGGAGGAGACACAGAATCCAAAGCAGGCTCTAGCCTCTGAGCTGCCAGCACAGACCCTGATGCAAGGCTCAAACCCACGAACTGTGAGATCATGACCTCAGCTGAAGTCAGACACTTAACCAACTGGGCCACCCAGGTGCCCCATCCCTTCTTTTGAGTTCTTTTCTCCCTTGGATTCTATGATATAGCTTTTTTGTTGTTGTTGTTCTCTTCTTCCTCTCTGGTCTGCACTCCTGTTTGGTAGCTGAAGCCACCACTGACACCGCTTAAGCTCTCAGTTCTTACCATCACTTCTGGAGTCTGATGTTGTATGGCACTGAGTCTATACCTATGGATGGCAGAGGCAGAAAAACATGGCTTCTCTCTTGCTGGAACAGCAGAACCCAGCCAGAGCTGGCAGCAATGAGGTCTGGGAAATGTAGTTTGAGGTTTCTAGCCCCTGTGAAACTGAGGAGAGCTCAAGAAAAAAATGGAGTTAAGAGCTAGTAAGTGAATAACTGGAACCTGCCAGGATCCTCATTTGCCAACTGGGGCTAGGAATAGCATTTATCTTGGAGGTTTTCAGTGAGAATTATATGAGTTAATGGATATAAAGTGCACTTGCCACATGCCTAATTGTGGGAGTTCCTAAATTCTGTTCCCTTTTCCTGCATGCTAAGGCATACCTGATTTAGTCAAGTTGGCCTTCCTTTGCATGTAGCTTTAATTGCTGCCCAGCTCTTTCACCTAGAGATGGAGTATAAATAAGGTCCTAGTTTGGCAATTGGAAGAGGTCACCAATTTGGCTTCTAAGAGCTCTGTCCAAGTAGCTCCTTGTCTCTTAGGCCCCATTTTGGCTACTGGATTTGTTTCCTGTCTTCCAATCTATCAGTTATTCAGACCTAGGTGACTTCTTATCCTCTCCCAGGTCTAGATCAGGATGGAATGTCTTGCTGACAGTTCTTGGTCCCACGTTATCCTCTTTTAGGAAGCAGTCTAAGCCCTGCTGCCTTATCAGCTGCAGAGGACCTGATATCCTATGCCATCCGGAAGGGTCATCTGTCACCCAGGTATATTCAGCTACTCATCTTGAATGAAGAGGTCTGTCTGGTCCCTCAAAAGCCAGTGATGCCTAGGAAAGGTAAGACCCTCAATCTTGCCTCACCTTCCTGCCAGTTATCACTCAACCACATTAGGGAATGCTGTGTCCTATTGGTGTTCACTGGCTTCTTGGATCAAGAACACCTCATGCTGAGATCCAAAAAATTCTGACAGGCTAGCTTCCTGGCCTCCTCTCCTTCCCACTAGTGTGATATAGCCATGAGACCATTCTTGTTAGCAATATGTATGTGCACACACTTTCATTCAAGCAACAAATATTAACTGAATCCGAGGCACTATTCTAGGAACTGAGAACACAGCTGTGAACAAATATACAAATCTGCACATTTCAGTGAAGAAAGACAGAAAATGAAGAACTCAACAAGTAAAATACATATGATGTCAGATTGCATCAAAGCTATGGAGAAAAAGGAAACATGATAATGGGATGGGGTAAACATTTATACAGTTTTGTGTATAGCAGGTGAGTACACATACATACACACACACACACAGCATTCTAAGAGCAAAACCCAGCCGTCCTGCAGCATGACCACACACCGAGAAAAACGAGTTAGCAGGTAACACTGACATCAGAGTGAATATTCCAAGAAGTAGGGTAATAAAAATCATGTGCTATTTTGGAGTGAGCAAGCAGTGACCTAAAAACAGTACAATATACCTAGCTTTCTGCTAGAGTGGACCTTTTCTTGGACTCAAGGATATTTTTATTAAGCTTTTTTTTAAACTAAGTTTTTAATAAAATGCTTCTGGCTTTCAGATGGATGCTATCTTCAATAATGATATTTTTAGCATTTGTAGAGTTTTTTATATATTTTGAATTATTTCCATATACACATGATCAGTTCAGAGTCACAGCTGATTTCTTCACATTGTCCTGTTTCATAGGTCCACACACCTGCATAAATGTGCAATATATCAAGTAGGTAGGCAATACATCAAGCAGGTAGGCATACTTTGTCTTTTGAATAAAATGGCCATGCCTCTGTACAATCAACAGTCCTTCCCCTTATGTTCATATAATGATTTCCACAGTTGTTATCAGAACCTATAAATTTTTGCCTCTGTCCCTTAGCTCCAGGCACATGACCCAGAAAGTTCCTGTCTGGACTTTCCTAAATTCCAAAGCTTGAGCTTACATCAGGAAGTGGCAATGGGTGCCAGAGGTTGGGGAGACTGAGAAGGAATCCAGCCTGCGGTTATGAGTTTGCCCATAAGTAGGTGTGTTCCCATGATCTTGGTTTTTTACCTTACCACAGCTTGCCCCAACATCATTTCACGGTCAGTATGGGAAGCCAGAGAGACACACTGCCCTAAAATGAGCCTTCCAGCGAAATATGTCATCATCATCCACACCGCTGGTACAACCTGCAATGTATCCATGGATTGCCATATTCGTGTCCGAGATATACAATCCTTCCACATGGACACACAGCACTTCTGTGACATTGGATATCAGTAAGTGGGATTGAAAACATGCCCTCCTCTTGTTGGGATGAGCACTGAGTGTTGTTTGGAAACCAATTTGACAATAAATTAATGTTAAAAAAGAAAAGAAAACATGCCCTTCTATTCTTCAGGACTGTAGGAGGAAGGCTGGGGAAGGAACTGATATTTATTGAACCCTTCTTTGGTAGTGGGTGCTTCACATAAAACATCACATTTTATTCAAGCAAGTCTCTGGACTGAGTATCAGTTAGATCATAGCTAAGGGTTAGTTATCTCTCCTGGGCATATTCTCTATGAGTGGTTGGGAAGACTCTGAAAAGACATTAACAACAATAATGATAAAGCAAGACCATGAGACCCTTACGGAAGGCCATTGGAGGATTGTGCCTTTTTATGCAATCCCTTCCAACCACTCAGGGTCACAGGCCCTACTCACCTCCTACCTTACTCTGGCCTAACCTCAAACTTGCTCCCTCTGATGTTAGAATCCTATAATAACTCTGGTATAGTTTACTCCATTTTATAGATACGCAAACTTTTCACCTTCCTGGGCCTCTTTTGCCTCATCTCTGCAACAGGAACAATAATACCTTATCTATTTGAAGATACAGAGTGAAGTAAAAATGTTCTTTTTTGGTTCCTTTAATGCCAGATCTATAATAAAGAAACACATTAAGTTAGTGGAATGGCAGAAGCCACTTGGAAGATGACTTGGAATTTTCATGGAAAGAATTTAGGTTTAGCATATGATAAATTTCAATTGCTCATCCATGACTTAGTTACAATAAAACCATAGTCTCAGATAATTATGTGTCTTTTGCATATGTGTCATTCTGGGCTGGTTGCTGTTCTCCTTTTAACTCCCCTTTTAAAAGTAGCCTTTGCCATCTAGATGTCTTCTTTAAAGAAATGTCTGTTCATATCTCCTGCCTATTTCAAATTGGATTATTTATTTTTTTGGTGTTGAGTTGTATAAGTTCTTTATATACTTTGGATACTAACCCTTTATTGTATATGTCATTTGCAAATATCTTCTCCCATTCCATATGTTGTCTTTTAGTTTTGTTGACTGTTTCCTTCTCTATGCAGCTTTTTATTTTGATGTAGTCCCAATAGTTTATTTTTGCTTTTGTTTTCCTTGCCTCAGGAGACATATCTAGAGAGATGTTGCTATGGCCGATATCAGAGAAATTACTGCCTATGCTCTCTTATAGTATTTTTATGGTTTCAGGTCTCACATTTAGGTATTTAATCAATTTTAAGTGGAATTTAAGAAACAAAAAAATAAACAAAAGAAAAAGAAGATAGATAAACCAAGAAACAGACTCTCAATTATTGAGAACAAACTGATGGTTTGTTACAGAGAGGAGGTGGATGGGGGATGGGTAAAACAGGCGATGGGGATTAAGAGTACACTTATGATGGACACTGAGTAATGTATAGAATTATTAAATCACTATTTTGTACAACTGAAACTAATATAACACTATATGTTAAATGTACCAAAATTAAAATTAAAGACTTAATTAAAAAATTAAAAGCAGCCTTTGCAAACAGGAGGAAACAGTTGCTGCATTTTGCAGGATTTCCCACAGCCTTGCTATGATTAATTAGCACAGACGAGAGAGTTGTTCATAAATTTGGAAATTCCAAATGGCAAATGCTCAGGGAATGTTAGTTTTCCTTTTTCATTCAGTCTTCAAGGACTTCATCTTCATTCCTTGATTTTACGGTATCTCCCTTTCACTCCAGCCTCATGGTGTGTTATCTCTAACATTGAATGGGCTCCAGTTAGGACCTTCTTGATCACCATTTTCTAACATTTTAACCAATATTTATTGAGTGTCTGCTATGTGCCTGGTGCTTGGCAAGATAGATATGGCTCCTTCCCTCATGGAGTACTACAGAGAAGACAGTGAATAGTAATGACAATCCTTCATGTTAGACACTGTGACAGATAAAGAACAGGGTATGCAGAGGATGATCTTCTAACAAGACTTTGGTGGAGTTGGCAGTAATAGGAAAGGGCTTCCAGAGGGAGGGGTATCAAGGCTCTGATGTGGGTAAGGAATGGGGATTAGTGGGGCAAATAAGGGTGAGGAGTGCTCCAGGTAAGGGGAGCAGCATGCTCTCTGGGGTCCAGAGAAGGCATATCCTTGAGGAACTAAAGGAGCTTAATTCATATCTAGAAATACATTTCAGCAAGAGGACTGGTGAGAGGTAAGGCTGGAGAAGCCAACAGGGACCATATCAGAAGAACTCAGACAGACTGACTCTATTTGAAAGGCAACTGGAAGTCATGCCTAATGATTGGATTTGTATTTTAGCAAAAGCACTTGAGGTGCTGTTTCAGGAATGGATTAGAAGGAGGTAAACCTCTGGGCAGGGAGCTATTGAAGTAATCCAGACAACAGGTTATGGTGACTTGGAGCAGTATGATAGCAGTTGGCATAGAGAAATGGAGGAATCAAGGTCAGAGATATAGCCACGTATCCTGATAAACCATGACCAATGATTGGATGGGACTGGGAGAGGGAGAGAGAGGGGGAGGCAGTAAGATGATGTCCACTTTTTTGGCTGAGAAAATTGCAGAAGATGGGTTCATTTGGACATGTTGATTTTTATAGATAGTAATTAAAGCCATTGGACTGGGCGACTGTCCCAGGAGAATATGCTGAGTGACAAGAGAGAAGGGGAAGGCCAGAATCCTGAGGAGCACCATATTTTAGGAAAAGGAGGTGGATGGAAGAGAGCCCTAGGTGGGGGGAGCAGCAGAGTAGAGGAAAATAGGAGGGTGTGGGCTCCTGGAAGCGCTGGGGTGAGAACATTTAAAGAAGAATGTGGCTAACAGGGTCAATGTAACCAGAACAAAAACAAGTTTCCATTGTACTAGTATCAAGACAGTCACTGGTCACCTTGGTGGTGTCAGACTCAGTGGAGTTGTGGGAACAAAACCATGTTGGAATGGGTGGAAGTTGCTGTTATTGCTTGCGATTATCTTCACTTCTTGGGTTCAGCGATTATGGAGTTTTTGTTGTTGTTGCTGTTGTTTGGTCTCATACACATTGGCACATAAGAGACGTTCACTCTATACCTGATAAATGGAAGAAAGACTGAATTAATGATTTAAGGGGTGAATGAAGCTAATTCTCCTTCCAGGAGTGACTTTCTCTATTTTCCTTTGTCCAACCCCAGCTTCCTGGTGGGACAGGATGGTGGTGTGTATGAAGGAGTTGGCTGGCATATCCAAGGCTCTCACACCTATGGATACAATGATATTGCCTTAGGAATTGCCTTCATAGGCAACTTTGTAGGTAAGGGGTGAGCATGAAGCAGAGAACATTCTAGGGGGATGAAGTTTAATATACAATGTCTGGGAAGCATGGGGGGAAAGGCAACATTGAGGTACCTGGCAGTGTGTTTAGAACATTTCAGCTTTAAAGTGGACTCTCAATATAGGACACAGGTCCCCCAGAGTCCCTGCCAGGCAGAACTTTCCCCCAAATTCACCTGTCCCCATACTCAGCCCTGTCTTTATAGCCATACGCAAGGCAAGCATGGATCAAGAGAGAACACCATCCTTTGCAAATAAGGTGTTTTTCTGGCTCATTTGGCAAATGTATTCTCCTCCCTGGTGAATGTTGGGGAGCCCCACTGCCTGCTATGGCAAAGCAGTGGATGGTCCAGTGGTGCCATGTCTGCCTCACGGTGCTTGCTGAGGAGTGTTGTGTTGTACTGGAGCTCTCTTCTAGAGTAGTTTTGAACTTTCTGGAAGGAGCTTTGCAAGGAGGAATCAGGGAACAAAATGACTTTGTTTTCTCTTTGTGCTTGGCTGCCACAATTAATGTGAATTTGTTGGTTATGGTAGTGGTAGGTATGGTAGGGGGGGGGACAGTGGGAGACTGGAATCTAGGAGCTTGTCCCTTCCCTAAGCATGTAACCTTAAGACCCTAAAACTGATGGGAAAATGTGTTTTGCAGAAAAGCCGCCCAATGCTGCAGCCCTGGAGGCAGCCCAGAACCTGATCCAGTGTGCAGTGGACAAGGGGTATTTAACTCCCAACTACCTGTTGGTGGGGCACAGTGATATTGTCAATACACTGTCTCCTGGGAAAGCTTTGTACAACATCATTAAGACTTGGCCTCATTTCAAACACTGAAGGAGCCCCTGCTCCTTCTGAGATTGCTTCTCCTACCGGGCTACTAGGTCTCCCCTGTCCTCACCCTCTATCCTGACTCAACACCTGGTGTTGTCCCCTCCATGTCAGCCCCATCCTGCCCCTCCTTTCTCATTTTAGGATGATCCTCTCCTGCTAGCACCACCCGCCAGCAGCCCCAAACCCTAGAGCTGGGCATACCCAGCCTTTGAGTGAGCCCCACCTTCCTCACTCCTCATTTTCTCCTCCCCTGGGCGCCCAGCTCCTAAGCCAGGTGGGAAGATGGGCTGATCCTTGTTTGACTTCTCATTCCCTCTCTGGCTGCCCCTCTGCCCCATGTACCTTCCCCTGCCATCTACCCAGCAGCCCCCAAACTTCACACAGGACCCAGGTCAAGGCCCAAAGCCCCTCTCTGCTCACACACCCACTTGTCCCCATGTGGATGCAGCCCTTATTTTAGGGCTCATTGCTTACAGGTGTGGTTGTTCTCTCCACTGGATTGTGAGGCTCTCCAGGTTTATTTGCCCCCATGTCCTTGATTCCTCAGCAGTGTCTGGAGTCTTGTGTGTGCTATAGATGTTTGTTGGAGAGGTGGATGAATAAACAAATGTGTGTGTCAAGTCCCTGCTTCCCTTTCCAATCTGTTCCACCAGCCCCTCTTTTTGGAGACACCTTCTGGGACTGTCCCCCATCCTGCCATTCTCTCTCTGTTGTTGCCCCTCCCAGTCTGAGGCTCAGAGCCAGCTCTTGTCGCTTATCTATAATGGTGCCACTAGGGTCCTGTGTCCTGTCCACCCCAAGTTCCCTGAGGGCAGACAGTAGTCCTCTAGGCCCAACTGGGCTGTGTCTACACAAGCCACCTGTGCCTGCAGCCTTCCCTTGCCCACCTGTGCCCGCTGGCCTTATGTCTACAGGGCTGTAGACTTCCCCATCTCCCCCAGAACTCATCAAGGCCTCTTCAAATCAACAACACTGCCTGGTCTGGATTACTGTCTCCTCCATATTATTGACTTTTATTGGTCTCACCCACACAATCTGAGTAAAAGCAGAGCACTCAGCTGTCAAATGCTTTTTTAAAGGCAAATTCTGAGGCAGCCCATTCTGTTCAGTTGGCTCTTCTGAGTCCTTGGTATAGAAAATTTCTTCCCAACTCCCCTTAATCATGTGAAGCGGGGTTCATAGTACCCCTCACCACATCAGAGGATTGTTGTGAGGATTAAGTGAATTAAAATGTGTTGATGTCTAAGACCTCATGGTTGGCATATGATAATGTTTTCATTAAAGTTTGTGGAGCTATGGTTATTCTTGTTGCTATTGCTGTGACTTTGTCCCAGGCAATAGCTTGTGTAGGGGTCAAGAGCAGGCTGTCCCAAAGTGTGCCTCTTGGGCATACCGATTATTTTAACTGAAAGTCACGTCAGGGGCACCTGGGTGGCTTAGTCCATTAAGTGGCGACTTCCATTCAGGTCATGATCTCGAGGTTTCTCTAGTTTCTCTAGCAGAGTCCTCTCTGCTGTCAGCATGGAGCCTTCTTGGGATCCTGTTCCCCTGTTTCTCTGCCCCTCCCCCACTTGCACGCTCACTCGCGCGCTCTCTTTCTCTCTCAAAAATAAACATTTAATAAAGTCACTTCAGAGACAGCCAAGAAGGACACTCAGACCCTCCTCCGCCCCCCTGAGAGAAGGAATACATCTCCCATGTGAAAGGTACCCTCCCTGTAGCAGGAGCGAAAGAGAGGAGGCTGTATAACAACGCTTGTTACTTTTTACTAATTTACCACCCCGGCCCAAAATCTGTTTAGAATCCCTTACGAATTGAAGCTCCCAGTGTTAAGTTTTCTTGATCCTGTCAATACCTCACAGACTTATTGTCTATTTGTCTGAAAAGTGTAAAAACTGCCTGCATGGTTATTTCTTTGGTCTTAATTTCATTCCTGGACCTCTGTGCACACTTAATAAAACTTTGGTTTTTTTCCTACTGTTAATCTGTGTCCTGTAAATTTAATTGTTAGTCCAGCAAAGACCTTGAGGGTAGAGAAGAACTTTCTCTTTCCTTCAGAATCTACTAGTCCTATTTGCAGCAGGAAGGATGTGCCTTTGCAGGCACCAGCTGAGGCAGCCCCCAGGAGTCTGGCACTCCCTAGGAGAGCAGGCTGGCCTGAAGCTTGGGGCGCACAGGCCTTGGCAGGTCTGACAGAGTCCATGGTGAAGGAGGGACACCTTTTTCACAGTGTCTGGCTGTCAGGTTGTGAGGGGCTCTAAAGGTCATCTTGACAGTTGTTTTCAACAACTGTAAGCTGGGGGGGGGGAAAGCCAAATGAAGTTTTATTTGATTCCAGAATAAAATACTAATCTGGGGGCGCCTGGGTGGCGCAGTCGGTTAAGCGTCCGACTTCAGCCAGGTCACGATCTCGCGGTCCGTGAGTTTGAGCCCCGCGTCGGGCTCTGGGCTGATGGCTCAGAGCCTGGAGCCTGTTTCCGATTCTGTGTCTCCCTCTCTCTCTGCCCCTCCCCTGTTCATGCTCTGTCTCTCTCTGTCCCAAAAATAAACGTTGAAAAAAAAATAAATAAAATACTAATCTGGCTAATGCCCCACATTTTATTAAAAACTGAACCCAAAAGGGCCAGACGACCTGTTCAAGTTCATTCAGTGAGTTAAAGAAAAGAAGGAGCATGGCACCATTTCTTTCATACTTCTGGTCAAAATCATTTTATGGTCCCTCCTTTCTGACAGGGTAACATAAAAAACTCAGCATGGCAACCAGGGCTTTCTACAGTCTCACTCCAAGTTACCTTTTCCCATAGAATGAGCCCAAGTGGTCAAGGTATGGGCTCGCTTCTTGGGCTTTACCATCTTGGAGCCTTTGCCCATGCTGTCCCTGCCCTGCTCTTGACTACTGCAATTCCACCAGCTTTTAAGACACTTATCCAGGCTAGTTCTTCCAGAGGCTTCTTGCTTCTTCAGACCAGAAGTCACATTTTCCTCCCCCAAGTGCCCATGAACTTTACCTGGGGCTTGTGGTTGCTCATCACTGCTCACCCCCTTCTCCCTCCCAACCCTGACTCTCCAGGCTGTGCCTCACCTGTCAGGGCTCAGGATCTCCAAGAGCACACTGAGGACACCTTTGTGTCTGAGCAAGAAGGGAAGGGCAGGAGCTACACCCGGGCAGGGCTGAGTGAACACAGGCAGCATTCCCAATCTGGGAGGGCGGCTGCTTTTCCCTCAGCTGGGCCTGAGCTATTTGTCAGACTGGAAAATCCCCATGTCTTCACACTGACTGAAACTACCCACTGTTGCAGCCCATTAGATTTCTCACAGGTTCCTTCCATCTTCATTCCAGGCCATTCATTGCTCCCACCTTCCAGTGCCCCATCCCCATCAGTGAGAGTTGGAGAAAAACATTCTTCACCACCAAAGTTCCCTTACTACTCTTGGAGGCTTCTGTGCCCTTCTCACTGTGGAGGCCACACCCAGGGTTGGGGGTGGCCACTCTCCTGCCTAGCCCCCACCTGTGCTCCCTGGCTCTTCCTCTGTCTCTTTGGCTTCTTTCTTCCCCACTTTGACTGTGTTTTCCTCTCTCTTTTGTATCTGTCTTCCTCCCACCTGTGCCTGTCTCTTTTTCTCCTTCTCTCATGTTGCCTCCCCTTCTCTCCTCAGTGCTTCTCATTTTCTTTCTTTGTCTGCCCTTCTACTTCTGTGTCCGCCCTGCTTTTGCCCTTTTCTCTTTTGCTTTCTCCAGCATGCAGAATATGGCAGCATGAAAGCAACAGCCAAAAGGGGTCTGAGACTGTAGACCCCTGCCACTTCACCCCACCCTGCCCCAGGGCTGCCAGGTGGCTCTGGGGAATGCACACATTTTCCAGAGCTTAGAGCCACACAGAAGCAGAGGTGGGACAGGTGTTTCTGGCTCAGCAGGTTCTGCCTGGCAGGGCTGACTAAGGGCAAGGCCTTAATTAGAAATGCTGGCTGGGAGAGAAGGGAAGGTGTTATTATCTGGGAAGAGTGGTAGGTGGGGGTGGGAGGTCCTGTGAGGTGTGGCAGGGACTTCTGAGGGACTTTCTGCAGAGGCTAGAGTAAGAAGTGCCTCCCCATGGTAGGGAGCTGGTAGTTCCTTCCTCAAGGTGTCTGGGAGCCCTTTGGTACCCAAGAGTGATGCAGCTGTCTGTATGTGCGGCGAGCTGGGAAATTTCTTAACTCATCCTCCAGGCTCAGCTTGTTGAGTTCCTTCTGCTCAGAATCCATCTCTTGAGGCCCCCAAATTAGGATTCTCCTATTCGGTTCTTCTTTGGCACTCTGTTCATTGGTAATTATTTTTTTACATAATTATAAATCTGTGTGTGTACCCATGTGTATATATGTTTTATATGGTCTGACCCACTAAATTATGAGTTATGAGAGTGGGGACCATGTTTCCCCCATTCATGTCTCTATCTCTTCCTAGTGCATAGTAAGTGCTTGGTAAACATTTTAGACATGCAGAATTCCAAGGGGGAACAAGTGCTGTGATTGTTTAATGACTTGTCTTGGAGCAAGTGGCAAGTTTTTGGTCTGTCCTGGATGGGGTCCCTTCCACTGGCTCATCACACGGAGGGTGGGAGAGGGGGAAGGAGCCAGGGTGTGAAGATGGGGGGATCAGAAGGAAACTGACCTGGGGTCAAACCAGATCACAACAGAGCCACAGAGTGGACACCCACACATGGATAATTGAGATAGCTGAGTGCCTACTAGTATTCAGCGGTCTTTTCTTTATGCAGTTGGGCACATGATATACATGATTTCATTTAATCTTCAAGACAGCTCTGTAGGGCTCTTTGACAGCTGAGGAAACTGAGGCTGGGCTTGGAGAGATTATGTCACCTTCCTGTTTTTAATTTTTTTGATTTTTGATTTTTTTAATTTTATTTTTTAAATTTACATCCAAATTAGCATATAGTGCCACAATGATTTCAGGAGTAGATTCCTCAATGTCCCTTACCCACTTAGCCCATCCCCCCTCCCAGTAACCCTCTGTTTGTTCTCCATATTTAAGAGTCTCTTATGTTATCCCCCTCCCTGTTTTTATATTATTTTTGCTTCCCTTCCCTTATGTTCATCTGTTTTTTCTCTTAAAGTCCTCATATGAGTGAAGTCATATGATATTTGTCTTTGACTGACTAATTTCGCTTAGCATAATACCCTCTAGTTCCATCCATGTAGTTGTAAATGGCAAGATTTTATTCCTTTTGATTCCCAAGTAATACTCTATTGTATATATATACCACATCTTCTTTATCCATTCATCCATCGATGGACATTTGGGCTCTTTCCATACTTTGGCTATTGTTGGTAGTGCTGCTATAAACATTTGGGTGCATGTGTCCCTTTGAAACAGCACACCTGTGTCCCATGGATAAATGCCTAGTAGTGCAATTGTTGGGTCATAGGGTAGTTCTATTTTTAGTTTTTTGAGGAACCTCCATACTGTTTTCCAGAGTGGCTGCACCAGCTTGCATTCCCACCAGCAATGCAAAAGAGATCTATGCCACCTTCGTAAAGTCACATAGCTAGTGCATGCCAGCACTGAGGTGAGTTTCTGTTCCCCAGGTTGTTCTCTAGGTTGCTCACATTCCTTTTACAATGGGTAGAAAAAATACCCAGGGATCCCTTACTCAAAGTTCACTGGACCAATTACTTCCCTTGATCCAACAATATTCTTTAATTTATAAGGTGATACCTGCAAAATCCTGTGTAAATGGTGTAGTTCTGAATCCATGTTGTAATAGTGACAGCATCGGCAAACAAACAAACAAACAGACTCATATACAGAGAACAAACTGGTAGTTGCCAGAGGGGAGGTTGGTGGGGGGGATGGGTGAAATAAAGGGGATTAAAAGGTACAAACTTCCTGTTATAAATAAATAAGTCACGGAGATGAGAATACAGCATAAGGAATATAGTCAGTAATATTGCAATAACATGTGGTGACAGATGTTGACTACACTTACTGTGGAGAGCACTGAGTAATATACAGATTGTTGAGTCACTGTCTTGTACACCCAAAACTCATATAGCATTGCATGTCAATTATACTTCTATAAAAATAATATTAGCAATGCATTCCAAGGCTGCCTTTTGGTTACACTGTCTGTCCCACTGGCCCAGTGGATCCTTCTATCACAACTGCCTCTAACCTACTTCTTGCCCTCACCAGGCCCATTTTTCAACCTAAGTGTGGGACTCCAGTTTGTCCTGATTTAGTGTTAAAGAAGTATTTCCTCATAGTTAAAATCTGTTGAAATCTTTTGGATTTTTATTTTATCATTGTCTATGAGTCATAGCTCCTTCTTCTTCAGCATTTTATTCAAATCCTTCATGGTCACCTCCCAGACATCCACAGGCGTTGGACAACCAGATCCAGGCACTCCTACATACATTGCCCCATTTGACCTCTGCAAAAAGGTGCGAGGAGGGCACTGTGCTCCCATTTCCCAGATGAATAACTGAGATGTGGTCAAGGACCTAGATTGAGGTCCCTCTCCCTGCACCACCATTGCCTTGTATAGAAATCTACCTTGAGGATGCTAATCATCTGCTAGTCACAAATCTCTGCTATTTGTTACAGAAACTACAAATATGATAGCAAGTGCTATTGATCATTTACTCCCTATAATTCTGCAAGTGCTAAAGGGAGACACAAATTGTGGCTAAAGTGTATGTGTGTGTGAGGTGTGCTGTGTGTGGTTTGTGGGGTGTGTGGGGGGTGGGTGTGTGGATGTGGATGTGTGTGATATGTGTGTGGTGCATATGTGTGTGTCGTGTCTGTGGTATATATGTGTGTGTGGTGTATGTAGGTGTGTGTGTGTGGTATATATGTGTGTATGGTGTGTGTAGTGTATGTGTGGTGTGTGTATGTGTTGTGTATATGTGTGTGTGGTATGTGTGTGGTACATATGTGTGGTGTGTGTGTGGTGTGTATATGTGTGGTGTATATGTGTGTGTGTTGTATGTGTGGTGGTGTGTGTATGATATATATGTGTTGTGTGTGTTGTATCTGTGTGGTGTGTGGTATGTGTGTGCGGAGTATGTGTGGTGTATATGTGGGTGTGTGTGGGTATGTGTGGTGTGTGTGTGTGTGTGTGTGTGGTGTGACAATGCCATTTTTCATTCCTATCAATTAGTCCATTTCATTATGGAGCACCCATAGACATTTCACTTTATATCAGTATTCTTATGAACTCCAGATATGGAATTTTTATTCTTGTTTTTTACTAAATTTAACTCCATTCTTAACTATTCTCCCTTCTTCTCTCATGTCATGAGATTCATGTATGCATCTTCTGGTATGTATTAGGTGTACATCTTCTGGTCTGGTGGCCATGGATCTGGATGTGGCCCCTTAACTCTTCAAGTTGTCTTTGGGCATTCCAGCCTGTTACTGATGCAGGCACACAGGGAATAGTGTGTGTATATATAGTAAGCCAGATATGACAGGTCCAAGGACTTTTCTGAGTGATGTGTAGCTTGTGGAGGGTGGATAGAGCTTAATGATCTGTAGACTTCTGGTGTTTGAGGAAATTAAAGGTACGTGGCTACTTAAAATCAGAGAATCTTGGTTTGGATTCTAGCCCAGTGAAGCCAAGGATACTTGTTGAACTCTTTTGCTTTGTTATTCTGTCAAATTTAGGTAATGAAATTCTCTGGGTTGGTATTTAAAAGGGAAAAGAGGAAGAACTTGCAATGTTACAACTAAGCGGAAGTATAAAATACCACATATTCTCACGCTTGAGTAACCTAACTTATGGAAGTTTTCATCTGGAGATAGGAGGAGGGGGGATACACTAAGGAAGTGACATGAGTTGAGATAGGGTCCTACTGGTCATGGGCTGTGGTTCTCAGGGCCTTCTCTGTCTGGAATGTTCTCCCACACCCCCCTCCATTTTTTTTGCCTGGCCAATTTCTATACATTCTTTAGTTCCTGGTCTAAACATCATGTCTTCAGAGAGGAAATCTCCCCCTACGATCCACTAACCACATACTCTTTCAGAACTTGCTACTTTCCAACACTGCTTGATTTGGAACTATATCTTTTTTTTTAAAATTTTTTTAATGTTTATTTATTTTTGAGAAAGAGTGAGTGAGTGAGTGCCAGTGGGGGAGGGGCAGATAGAGGGAAAAAGAGAGAGAGAGAGAGAGAGAAGGAGACACAGAATCCGAAGCAGGCTCCAGGCTCTTCTGAGCTGTCAGCAGAGAGCCCGACACAGGGCTCGAATCCACGAGCTGTGAGATCATGATCTGAGCCAAAGTTGGACGCTCAACCAACAGACCCACTCAGGCACCCCAGGAACTGTATCTTTAATTCTGCGATTTTCATTTCATAACTGTTTTCCTTACTAGACATTAGATTTATGAGGCCAGGGACCTCCCCAGTGTATCCCTAGCTCCTGAGATGGTGTCAGGTACAGTAGCACATAATGGCAGCCCAACACATATTTGTGGAACCAATGAATATCCTTGGTATCTTCTCTGCAGCAGTGGGGTTGAATTAGGTAACCCGGGTATTTTCCAGTTATAGGGATCCCAGTGTGTGCTCTGACTCCTTTAGAGGTTAGGGTAGAAGGTGGGTGAAGAAACAAAGCAGAAGGGAGTTGGAATCTTGCCCCAGTGTGACCAGGAGAGGGTGCAGGCGGGCTGGCTTCCTGGCTGGGCCTGTGGTGGGGGGGGGGGAGTGCATGCAAGCCCTGGTGGGTGTGGAGTTGGAGCATCTGAGGCCAGCACATGGGTCCTGGCAGGCACAGGCACAGGGAGGAAGGGAGAATGGTAGGAGACGCTTGCAGACCTGTTGGGGCACTTGCTGCAAGGGCGTATCACGGTGTATTGCGTGTCGGCATCTTGTACTTGTGGCCACAAAACTTCTTGGCACATCAGATGACCAGTGGCAAGGTGGCCTGTCCTGAGATGGAGGTCACAGAGGAGCCCTGCCCGCCATCCTGATAGGTTCCCAGCACTGCCCTGGGGCAAATCTGCTTGCTTTAGTTGGCTTCTGCTTCCTGGGCCCTCACAAACAGCCCCACATTCCACTTCCTTCTTCAGGCTTCCCTCCCCACCCTCTTACTCTCACCTTCCTGCAACCTTGCAAATATGCCTGCAACCCCATTCCCAACGTTCTCTTCACATCAGTCTCTGGGGGGAGAGACTTCGTTAAGGTCCAACTTCCGTTAAGGTCCAACTTTCTACACCTTCCCTTGATTTCCTGCTGCACTCCTTTGGGATCTGCCTTTTTAACTTATCACTTTACCTCCCAAATTTACATTTATAGCCAAAACATCTATTTTGAGCAAAAGTTCCAATTCTAAATCCGTGCTTTTTTCCATTTGGATATCTAATGGCATCATAAACATTCATGCCTGAAACTGAGCTCCTGATAGAACTTCTAAAACAGCTCCTTCCAGTCTTCCCCAGCTCAGTAAAGGGAAATACCATGCTTCTAGTTGCTCAGGCCAAAGCCCTTGGGCAACCCCTTCCTTTCTCTCATTTTCTTCATCTGTCTGATTCTACCTTCAAAGTGCATTCAGCATTCAGCCACTTGTCAGCACCTCCTTTACTGCCACTCTGGTTCAGGTCACCACCATCTGTCACTTGAAATGACGCGCTGGTCTCCTAATTGATCTGCTAAATATGCTGTCCTCAGCCCTGGAACCTATTCTCAATACATAAGCCAGAGAGATCTATTGAAATCCAAGTCAGATCACAATTCTCCTCTACTCAGAACCCTCTGATGGTTTCCCATTTCGCTCAGAGTAAGAGCCCAAGTTCTTAGAGGCCTCAAAGATCTTACACAAACTGGCTCCTTGTTTTGCTTCCAGCTACCTCTGCTACTACCTCTCCTCTCTTTCACTTCACTCCAGCCTTACTGGCCTCCTCCACCGCACACACACACACACACGCATGCACACACACACACACACTCAGTGATGCTGTTTCATCCATTTGTAATACAGTTAGATTTAAAAATTACATTGTGCATTCTATTTTGGAATTTTTCTTTCCTCCTAAATTATTATTTTTTAATTGCATACACTTAGGATCATTCTTGCTAACATAAAGTTCAAAGGGTTTTGACAAAGCACAAGTGCAGTATCGCACAGAATAGTTTCACTTCTCTCCAAATCCTCTCTGGTTCACCTACTCAACCCTCTCCTCAGACCCTGAACCCCTGACAACCACTGATCTTTTTACTATCTCTATAGTTTTGCCTTTTTCAAAATGCCATATAATTAGAATCATACAGTAGACAGCCCTTTCAGACTAGCTTTTTCCCCTTATCAGTATGCATTTAAGAGCCACCCAAGTCCATTTCTTTTTAACTGATGAGTAACCGATGTACCACAGGTGATGTAGCCACCTATCAAAGGGCATCTTGGTTGCTTTTGGTTTTTAGAGATTATGGATAAAACTGCTATAAGTTTTTGTCTGTACATAAGTTTTCAAATCAGTTGGATAGGTCCCTAGAAGCATGACTGCTAGTTAATATGTATTTAACTGTATTTAACTTTGTGAGATTATTATCTTCCAAAAGAGTTATACTATTTTGTGTTTCCAAAGCATTCAGCAATGAATGAAAGTGTCTGTTGCTCCTCATCCTCTCCAGCTCAGTTTTTTTTTTTCAGATTCTAGGCATCCCAATAGATATGTAGTAGTATCTCATCACTGTTTTAGTTTGCAATTCCTTAATGATAGATGGTGATCCCTTTCTGAGCTCCAGATCCATTTGTGCAATGGACTGAGCAATGACCGTCCTAGCTCTCACGTGTCCAGCAGTGAATGTACCTCGTTTCCCCCAAAGCCTTTCCAAGGTGGAAAACTCCATGGCTCTCTTTCCTCCTCCTCTTCATCCACACCAAGTGTGGAAGGCAGTACTGATACTGGCTCAGGACTTACAGTTTGGAGCTGGACTGACACTGAAGCCACATCTAAGCCCCAAGGTTATTATGAGGACTGCACAAGATAATGCAGATGAAGTGCTTACAAGCAATTAGCTGTAGTCTTCTGGTTATGAGCTAAGAAATGTCTCCTGACTCTAATCTCTCCTTTCCTTTCCCATGCCTCAGTTAATTCCATCATTTCTCAGCCAAGTACTTCATTAGTCCCATTATTGCCTCTTCATTTTTCAGAGTGCTTATGATGCAACCTTTCTTAAAACAAAGAAAGCAGTCAATCAAACAAACAAAAAAGCCTGATCTGTCAGGCTCTTGTTGGGGTCTTGTTACTCATAGTATGATATGAAAACTTATCTTGGGATACTGGGCATTTCATTCTCTGCTCTCAGACCTCCCTCCCTTCCTTCCTCATTCCCTTGATTCTCTCTTGTCTGAGCCAACACACCTCTTCCCTGAATATACCAGACCCATTCTCAGGTCTGCCTTTGAACATGTTGTTCCATCTCCTTGGGTGTTCCTTCCCTTGCTCCTCTGCCTGATAACCTGATGGCACTTAAAAACCCAGCACAAACATCACATCTTCTATTTATCCTTCCTCCATCCTCTAAGACAGAGGTCCTTGATTTGAGACCCTGGAAACTCTTGCTTTTCATTCTGTGTTAGGATTTTGCCTTATTTCCCAATATCACCTGTGAAGTTGTGGGCTTTGAGGAGGGTGACATTCTGTATTATTTTGAGATGATCCTCCAGCCTATAAGGGATCAATAAACATCTGTGGCATGATTCATAAACTAATGGTATTGTTATCTATTTGCTTTCCCACTAGAAGTTGAGTTCCAGAAGGGCTAGGACCTGTGTCCATCTACCTTTGTGTCTTCACGGTCGAACCCATTCCTGAATGTGGTAGTTGCTTAATAGCTTGTGTGAGTGAGCAGGAAAGTGAGAAAATGAGCTCATGAATAAGGGCAAAAGGATGCCCTCAGGTTACAGTTGCATGGATGATCCTAGAGTGTGAGGGGCTCAGGCTGAGTTAGATCCCAGCAAAAGATCTGGGAGTCTGCTGGAGGTTCCTTGAAGCAGAATTGCCTTTGTGGGAATGTCTTCCTGGTTTTTCCCTCCAAACTCTGTCCCCCATCCATTCCTCCTCTACCATGATGGGGTTTTGCTTGATCCTAAGGTGATGTTAAAATAGACAACAAAAATAATAGAAATAAAAATAAGCTTGGTGTCTTAGATTAATCTCTTGGAACCTCAGTTTCTTCATCTGCATCTATAAGATAGTTGCTGTGGGAAATTCATTCTGTTTACAACAGTGATGGAATGACAATCCTTTTAGTAGTATGAAAATGTTTGTTGGTCTTAATTGACACATTTTGTTTCTCTTAATATTTTGGTATTTTCTTTAAAATGCAAGTGGCTTCAGAAAGCTGATGACCAAGTGGGTCTCAATAAATGCCAATGAGGAGTCCAAGATGGCCCAGCTACTAAGGGAACAGGCAAACAGCCCATCTGACTTCAAAGCCAGTGTACTTTTTTCTAGTCTGATGTCCAGTAGAGATACAGGGGTACTCTACCACTCTCTTGCGGAACCTATGACAAAGACCAACGAGCCCTTGTCAGAAAATACCACAAGGGTACCTGTAAAGTGTTGAATGTAGGAAAACACTTGCAGGTCTAGGAAGGAAACCTCCAAACTTTGGCTCCGAATGACATAGAGAGAAGATGCAGGGCTGCTGCTTACTAGTAGGAGGCAGGAGAGTCTGTACTCACCAGTGTGGGAGGCAGGAAGCAGGAGCACTGAGTCAGGGACTCTCAAGTAGGTTGATATCATAAAGCAGTAACAATGACTTCCATCTTGATAGGGATTTATAGCTAAGAGTGCCATGGCAGTCATGTGAGATGGACTTTATTGACCCTATTTTATAGAGACTCAGATAGGTTGAGTGGTCTAAGGCCAAACAGGCTTACAAACCTTGTGTCCCCACATCCAATTATTTTACTGCACATCTTGGGCTCTTTCTGGCACATTGCACTGGTAGGTCAAACAATTTTAAACACACACACACACACACACACACACACGAATATTGTGAGACTTCCCAGCAACAGGGAAATCCCCAGCTTGAAATGTTTTCTTCAGGAGCAGAGAGAGTAAATTTTTTCAAAAACAATGATTTATTTCATTATATTTTAGGGGTTTTTGGCTTAAATTTTTCAGTTTTTAAATTTATTTAAATTTTGCTTAGCACACAGTGCAGTATTGGTTTCAGGAGTAGAATTCAGTGATTCATCCCTAACATACAACACCCAGTGTTCATCACAAGTGCCCTCCTTAATACCCATCATCCATCTAGCCTATCTCCCACCTACATACCTCCATCAACCCTTAGTTTGTTTTCTATTGTTAGGAGTCTCTTGTGGTTTATTTCCTCCTCTTCTCTTTTTCCCTCTTCCCTTATGTTCATCTGTTTTGTTTCTTAAATTCCATACATGAGTGAAATCATATATTTGTCTTTCTATGATTCACTTATTTCACTTAATACATTCTAGCTCCATCCACATAGTTGCAAATGGCAAGATTTCATTCTTTTTGATGGCTGAGTGATATTCCATTATATATATATATATGTTCCATTATATGGGTAAGTTTGAAAGAAACTGTCCAGGTGCTGCTGCTTCTTCTGGGTCTGGCTGCAGAATTTAGAGAAAGCTTTTGTTTATTCATTTATCAAATAAGTGCTAGTTATCTATTGAGTAGTCAAAAACTCTATGTCTTGGTCATCTTGGGCTAAATACCATAGACTGTGTGGCTTAAACAACAGATAATTATTTTCTCATAGTTCTGGAGTCTGGCCATCCTGGATCAGGATGCCAGCAGCATTGGGTTCTACTGAGAGCCTCTTCCTGGTTTTCAGGCAGCTGCCTTCTTGCTGTGTCCTCACATAGCAAGGAGAAAGAGAACACATCTCTTCTTATAAGGGCACTAATCACATCATGAGAGTCCATTCTCATGACCTCATCTAAATCATTTGAATTTTCACTGAGATTTGGGTCTCCCAGACCACCTCACCCAGGGCTCTGGATCTGATTCTGGCCCTGAGCAGTGACCTTAGCTAAATGAGTTTATTCTGGGCCTCAGTTTCTTCATTGATAAGATGGCATAATTTCCACTCTACTTCACAGGAGTAAAAACTCAAATAGGATGCAGCCATGGAAGGTGCTTTGTAAATTGTCATTGTTGTTATTACATTGTTGTGTATCTGAAATGAGAGCTCTGGACCCAGGGCAAGAGACCAAGAGAAGAGTAGCCAAAAAAGGTAAAAGCATTCCAAATGAATAGACACAGTGAAGAAAAGAAAATGACCAGAAGAGCTGAACCTGAGCTGTGTGAATGTATGTGTATATGTGTGTATATATTCATCCTCTTTTATCCATAGTCAATGAAAATAGATTTTGCTTTCAGCAGAAAATGGAGGCAAAACAAATGGAGTCAGGGGCTGTGGCTTTAGAATTGATGTGTGGGGTAGAATTAGCACAATTCAGGAAAGACTTCTAAGTTAGCTTCTCCCATAAATTGAAAAACTCCAGTAGCCATGTTGCCTAAGAACCAAATTCTTGCAAAAGTTTTCCTAAAAGTCTTTAGTTCTGATTCCAACAGTCAAGGTAGTGAGAGAGCTCAGATGTTTTTTAAAGAGGAAACTCCCTGGTTCAAAAAATGAAGCTATTTTAACCAAATAACAGGAAGATTTCTAAATGAGGATTGTCATTGCCTTGAAAGATCAGAAGAATAAAATCTTCTGAATAATGACTGTACATATTCTTCTCCAATAACCTTTCACACCCTCTCAAAATAATACAGGATCCTCTTGGGCCCTCATGTCATTCAGTAAACAAGCATTAAATAGTATCAGGCATGGTCTCTATATTTCAACTCTTCAGTAATAAAGGTATTGAGGATAGGTGACAGAACTAGATTTGGAACCCGTCTCCTCCAACCACAAATCTAGGACTCCTACCTTCTTTCTACTCATCCTGATAGAAGTTGTAGGGGCCAAGGGCAGGCTGTCCCAAGATGGGCCACTTAGGCATGACGACTATTTTGAGCTGAAGGCAATCAAGACCCTGTGGGCTCAAGAGAAACTTTTGCCCCCCCTTTAAGAGGAGAATCTAAATTGAGGGTCTTTTCCAGAATAATGGGCATTACCAGAGGTAAGTTTTATCTGAGTGACCCACCTGTATGGCAGGGCAAACATCTAATTATTAAATATCTTCTCTTCTTTTTGTTGTCCTGTGTATTACATTCCTTCCCTTTGAAGATAAAAGTTCCCAACCCCTACCCCCTTCTGCTTAGATTACATGTATACCTTAATTTGCTTGACTGTCTTTGGAATTTCCATGTCAGTATGGGATTCCCTGTACATATGCTACTAAATCTGATTTTCTTCTATGAATCTGCCTCATGTCAATTTGATTTTTAGTCCAGCTAGAGAGACTTTGAAGGGTGCAAGAATTCTTCCTCCCTGACAAAGTCATCTCATAATTTTTTGGTATTTTTAATTACTCAACCACAGGAAATATGCTTAGTGGTTCTGGGTGTGAATTTAGGCATGTTATTCTTTTAAGTCTCATATTCCCTGTAAATGGAGATAATAGCTGCATCCAATAAACTTCTTTATATCTGTCAGTATGTCAGATTATATACTCTGGATGACCCTTTGAATTGAGCCAACTAAAATGCTTGCAACAGTTAAAAGGAAAACTTATCAAAGTGTAGTCCTGAACTGGTACAAAACCAAGAAACCCGCAGAATATTAAAAATCAAGTGAAAGCAGGAAATGGGAGAAATTTGAGTGCCAAAGCTAGCTTTTGCCCTAAAGGTTTCTGCTCAACCACGGAGGTACTGATTATCTGCTTTGACAATAGCATAAATGTATCAGGGTTCTCCAGAGAAAGATAACAAGTAGGTGAGAAAGGTGGGTGAGGGGAGAAGGAGGGATATTTATCTTAAGGAATTAGCTCATGTGATTGTCAGGGCTGGCAAGTGTGAAATCTATATGACAGAAAATTCAGGCAGGATTGCTGTATGACAATCTTAAGGCAGAATCCCATCTTTCCCAAGAAATTTCAGTTTTTGCTCAATTAACTGATTGAATGAGCTCTAGGGGCCTAGGGCAGCTTGCCCCAAGAAAGGCCACAATGGCATACTGATTATTTTGAGTTAAAGTTACCTAAGAAACAGCCAGTGCAGGAAGAACATTATGACCCTCCTTTGTCTCCAGAAAGCAGGAAATAGATCTCCCATGTGAAAAGTACCCTTTCTGTACCAGGAGGTAAAGAGACATCCTTATCATCAGAAATAGGGAATACAGGGCCAAGAAAGCTGTCTAAATAACCTTTGTACTTTTACTAATTTACTACCCCGGGCCCAAATCCTGTTTAGGATTTCTTACTATTTGCAGCTCCCAAATATAAGTTTTATTTGTACTGTCAATTCCTCAGAGATTTATGTCTTTTTGTCTAAAATGTATAAATGCTACATGAGTTGGTCATTTCTTTGGGTCTCAAGTTTATTGTTTGGTTTCCATATGCATGTAATTACACTTTGTGTGTTTTTTCTCTTGCTAGTTATTAAGGTAACTAATTTAATTCTTGGACTAGCTGGAAGAATCTTTAAGTATAAAGAAAAAATTTTCCTTCCCAAGAAGGCTTACCCACATTATGGAGGGTTATCTCTTGTTTTTAAAGTCAATTGATTATAGATAATGGCTATATCTACAAAATACCTTTCCAGCAACACATAGATGAGTGCTTTATGAAATGAGTATTATAGCATGGCCAAGTAAATACTTCAAACTAACTATCATAGATCCCAAAGGACTACTCCTTCAGTATAAAGGTAAATGAGAAATAAACCGATCCTGCAGAAGAGAACAAAATATTTTATTGAAAATTGGTAGTATCAAGAAAAAAAATCCTTTCAGAACTTGTAAGTACCAGCTAGAATTCACGTGAGTTTGTGATATGAATGCATGCTATAAATGTGATTGAAAAATTGAAAGCGATTACATGTTAGGAGTCCCCCCAGGGGATTGGAAGAACTGGTATACATTCTTTCGGGGGAGCTGTGTCGCAGACTATGAGTCTAGAGTTCTCTCTTGTCCACCAAGACAGCAGACACAGAATTGAATACGAGACAGGCTAATGTCTGTTGGGGAGACAAGAGCCCTAAGGGTCCTTTCTCCAAACTTATTAGGATCTTGAAAGTTTACATACATGATAGACGTGCAGAAAGAAACAATAATATAGTAATCATTAACTCATATGTGAGAGATAGAGTCTGGAAGGCGAAGGCATGTGGTGTTAGAGGTTAGGGTCAAGAAAAAACAACATCTCAGGACCAAGCAGAAGGCCATTGCCTGCAGGTACTTCATCTGGTTGTCTGACTTTTCTAAGGACTAAGATAAATGGAGCATGCTACCCTGAAAACAATAAGTTACCCAAGATTCCATTACTACGTGTATATCAGCTGTTCTCTGAAGCTTTCATCCTGTTAAGACAGCTTTCTGCTTCTAGCCGTTCTGGGATGCTTTGGTCATGTGGAAGCAGTTTTTCACTCTATGCTTTGTTCTACTTAGTGACTAGCCTTGGGCACTTTCTCCCTGAGGTAGCTTTCCACCCTAAGCCTTGTTAACCCATTGGTGTAAGGGTAGAGAATTCTTTTTGTTTTATTTAAAAAAATGTTTTAACATTTATTTTTGACAGAGAGAGAGAGAGAGAGAGAGAGTGAGCATGAGCGGGGGAGGGGCGGAGAGAGAGAGAGGGAGACACAGAATCTGAAGCAGGCTCCAGGCTCCAGGTTCTGAGCTGTCAGTAAAGAGCCTCATGCAGGGTTCGAACTCACAGACCATGAGATCATGAATTTAGCCGAAGTTGGACGCTCAACCAACTGAACCACCCAGGCACCCCTACGGATAGAGAATTCTTAAACCTATTTCCCATAGAGCTGAGCTTCAGCCTCAGTCTCAAAATATTCCTACATATTAAAGCTCCTACTAAATTGAGCATGACACAGTCAAAAAAAATCACAAGACGTAGAAAGAGACAAGATACAATGAGTAAGAATTCTTACAAAAAGTAAGAATCAGCAGAAACTAGAGACAGAAGAATTAGCTCCATAAATGGATCATATATTAAAATTGTCAGACATGGAATAAGAAATGACAATGGTTATTTATATTAAAAATAGGTTTAAAAACTCTGAAAAATCAATAGGAAAAACTCTACAATTCAATAATAGAATGAGCAAAAGATAAGAATAGACAAATCACAAAAGAGGATACCTACATATCTAATAAATATATGAAAATACCCTTAACTTTATTTTTCATCAGAGAAATGTAAATTAAAACTATAGTGAAATATTGTACACAAGTTGCATTTACTGCTTTGAATTGTAGAGAACATACACTTTTATGGTAATAGAGGGTTTCCATAAAAACTTATGTCAAATGAAATAAGCCAAATATTTAGCAAGATGCAGAATATTACTTGCCCTTCTCTAGAGTTATGGAATGCATTTGTCCTTTACATTTGGGAAAAATGGTTCAGACGCTACAAGAATTGCCAAGTGGTCTGCTCTTTTACAAGTTGAATAATAAGCAGAATATTAATGCCCTTTGTTTCCAAAAACATGGTTTAAAAACAAAACAAAACAAAACATGGTTTCCATGGAAAATATTCTAAGAAAACTACAATATAATATTCAAAATAGAATTAAGAAGAATAGAACATATTCTCTTCAGCTGAAGAATCAGGGAACTTGAAGAAAAAGAAATAGAAATTAGTCAAACTGAAATAGAAGAGGAAAATAGAATAAACAAAACAGAATAGTATTTAAGACATGTGGGGCAATATCAAATTAGCTAACAAGTGTGTAGAATGCCAGGAAAAAAAAAAAAAAGAACAGAAGCAGGGAAAATGGGGAAGAATAAATCTTTGAGGAGATAATATTTTAATTCATTAAAATAATGAATCACATCAAACCACAGATAAAAGAAATTCAGAGAATGCCAATCAGGGCAAATAAAGAGGAGACCATACCTCAGTCTATTTTAGTCAAACTACTGAAAACCAAAGATGAAGAGAAAAAAAAATTAAGAAGTCTGCAATGAAAAGGAATACATTACCATCAGGGGAACAATCATAGACAAAGAATCTCAGACTGGATTAAAAAAGATGGCCTTACTATATGTTATTTATAAGAGAAACATTTTAAATATAAAGATACAGAGAGGTTGAAAGTAATAATATGAGAAAAGAGATTCCATGTGAAGAGTAAGTATAATGAAAATGGAGTGACTATATTGCTATCACATAAAGCTGGATTCAAAACAAGAGATTATGATAGGTAAGGGGAAACATTTCATAATGTTTCACCTGGAAGATGTAACAATTCTAAATGCATTTGTACCTAATAACAATCACAGTTGGTGACTTTAACACCCTCTCTCTCAGGAATTGATAGAACTAGTAGACAAAAATCAGTCAAGATTTAGGAACACTGAACAATGTTATTAACCAATAACCAACTTGACTTAAACATCCAAGAGTTAAAATTCTTTAAAAAGTTTTTTTAAATGCACATGAAACATTCTTCAAGATTGATCATGTGTTGGGCCATAAGACATCTCTATATATTTTAAAGAACTGAAATCACACAGAATATATTTTCTTACCACAATGAAATTAAATTAGAAATGAGTAACATTAAGATATCTAGAGAGGAGTTAAGATGGTGGAGCAGTATGGGGACCCAAATAAATACAATCAAGAAAGAAAGAGGAGAGATCAGAACAAACACCCCAAAAATACAAATAATAATAACAAAATATTATGAGCAATTATATGCCAACAAATAGGGCAATCTGGAAGAAATGGACAAATTCCTAGAAACATATAAACTACCAAAATGGAAACAGGAAGAAATAGAAAATTTGAACAGACCAATTACCAGTAAAGAAATTGAATCAGTAATCAAAAATCTCCCAATAGAGTCCAGGGCTGGATGGCTTTCCAAGGGAATTCTATCAAACATTTAATGGAGAGTTAACAGGTATTCTTCTGAAGTTATTCCAAAAACAGAAATGGAAGGGAAACTTCCAAACTCATTTTATGAGGCCAACATTACCTTGATTCCAAAACCAAAGACCCCAGTAAAAAGGAGACCAATTTCCCTGATGAACACAGACGCAAAAATTCTCAACAAGATACTAACCAACCGGATTCAAAAATACATTCAAAGAATTATTCACCATGATCCAGTGGTATTTATTCCAGAGATGCAGGGCTGGTTCAACTAATGAATTGGAAATCAATTAACGTGATACATCACATTAATAAAAGAAAGGATAAGAACCACATGATCCTTTCAATTGATGCAGAGGAAGCATTTGACAAAATACAGCATCTTTTCTTGATAAAAACCCTCATGAAAGTAGGGATAGAAGAAACATACCTCAAGATCATAAATGTCATAATATGAAAAGACCGACATCATTCTTAATGGGGAAAAACTAGAACTTTCTCCCTAAGGTCAGGAACATGACAGAGATGCCCACTCTTATCACTGTTATTCAACATAGTGTTGGAAGTCCTAGCTTCAGCAATCAGACAACACAAAGAAATAAAAAGCATCCAATTGGCAAGGAGGAAGTCAAACTTTTTCACTCTTCACAGACGACATGATACTTTATGTGGAAAACCCAAAAGACTCCACTAAAAAATAAAACTGCTAGCACTGATACATGAATTCAGCAAAGTCATAGGATATAAATCAATGTACAGAAATCGGTTGCATTTCTGCACACCAATAATGAAGCAGCAGAAAGAAAAATCAAGGAATCAGTCCCATTTGCACCAAAACCCATAAAATACCTAGAAATAAACCTAACCAAAGAAGTGAAAAATCCATACACTAAAAACTGGAGAAAGCTTATGAAATAAATTGAAGAAGACACAAAGAAATGGAAAAATATTCCATGCTCGTGGATTGGAAGAACAAATATTGTTAAAATTTTCATACTACCCAAAGCAATCTACATATTCAATGCAATCTCTATCACAGTAACACCAGAATTCTTCACAGAGCTACAACAAACAATTCTAAAATTTGTATGGAACTAGAAAAGACTCTGAATAGCCAAAGTAATATTGAAAAAGAAAACCAAACCTGGAGGCATCACAATTCCAGACTTCAAGCTGTATTACAAATCTCTAATCATCATGACCGTATGGTACTGGCATAAAAACAGACACACAGATCAATGGAACAGAACAGAGAACCGAGAAATGGACCCACAAACATATGGCCAGCTAATCTTTGACAAAGCAGGAAAGAATATCCAATGGAAAAAGACAATCTATTTAGCAAATAGTGTTGGGAAAACTGGACAGTGACATGCAGAAGAATGAACCCGGACCACTTACACCATACACAAAAATAAACTCAAAATGGATAAAAGACCTAAATTTAAGACAGGAAGCCATCAAAATCCTAGAAAACAGGTGGCAACTTCTTTGACCCTGGCTGCATCAACTTCTCATTTGACATGTCTCCAGAGGCAAGGGAAACAAAAGCAAAAATGAACTACTGGGACCTAATCAAGATAAAAGCTTCTGCACAGCAAAGGAAACAGTCAGCAAAACTAAAAGGCAACCGACAGAATGGAAGAAGATATTTGCAAATGACATTTCAGATAAAGGGTTAGTATCCAAAATCATAAAGAACTTATCAAACTTAACACCTAAAAAACAAATAATCCAGTGAAGAAATGGGCAGAAGAGATGAATAGACACTTTTACAAAGAAGACATCCAGATGGCTAAGAGACACATGAAAAGATGCTCAGCATCACTCATCATCATGGAAATACAAATCAAAATCACAATGAGATACCACCTCACACTAGTCAGAGTGGCTAACATTAACAACTCAGGCAACAATGGATGTTGGTGAGGATGTGGAGAAAGGGGAACCTTTTTGCAGTGTTAGTGGGAAAGTAAACTGGTGCAGCCACTCTGAAAACAGCATGGAGGTTCCTCAAAACATTAAAAATAGAACTACCCAGGGGTGCCTGGGTCGCTCAGTTGGTTGAGCATCCGACTCTTGATTTCAGCTCAGTTCATGATCTCATGGATTGTGGGTTCAAGTCCCACATCAGGCTCTGCACTAACAGTGCAGGGCCTGCTTGATATTCTCTGTCTCTCTCTCTCCACCCCCACCCCCACTTGCAGTCTCTCTCTCTCAAAATAAATGAATAAACTTTAAAAAAAAGATTGTTATTAAAAAAAAATAGAACTACCCTACTACCCAGCAATTGCACTACTAGGTATTTATCCAAAGGGTAGAGTGGTGATTCTAAGGGACACATGCATCCCAATGTTTATAGCAGCACTATGGACAATAGCCAAAGTATGAAAGGAGCCCAAATGTCCATTGACTGATAAATGGATAAAGAAGATGTGGTGTATACACACAATGGAATATTACTTGACAACCAAAAAGAATGAAATCTTGCTATTTACAACAATGTGCACTGCAATGCTATTTACAAACTAGAGTGCATTCTGCTAAGCAAAATAAGTCAGTCAGGGAAATAATATATGATTTCACTCATATGTGGAATTTAAGAAACAAAACAGGTGGACATAGGGGAAGGGAAGCAAAAATAAGATAAAAACAGAGAGCGAGGGGGTGCCTGGGTGGCTCAATCGGTTGAGCTTCTGACTTGGGCTCAGCATGATCTCACGGTTTGTGGGTTCAAGTCCTGCATCGCGCTCTGTGCTGACAGCTAAGAGCCTGGAGCCTGCTTCAGATTCTGTGTCTCCCTCTCTCTCTCCCCCTCCCCTGCTCACACTCTCTCTCTCTCTCTCAAAAATAATAAACATTAAAAAGAAAACAGAGAGGGAGGTAAACCATAAGAGACTCTTAAATGCAGAGAACAAACTGAAGCTTGCTGGTGGGATGTCAGGTGGGGGGGATGGGCTAAATGGGCAAAGGGCATTAAGAAGGACACTTGTGGGGATGAGCACTGGGTGTTATATGTAAATAATGAATCACTACATTCTATTCTTGAAATCATTATTACAATGTATGTTAACTAACTTGGATTTAAATTTTTAAAAAAAATATCTAGAAAATCCCTTGAGATTTAGAAATTAGGTAAAGCACTCCTAATAACTCATGGGCTAAGGAAAAAAACATCACAGAAGATATAAAATATTTTGAAATAAGTGGTAATGAAAACACAGAATATTAAGATTTGATTTGTAAAAATATAATAAAAAAAGATTTGATTTGTGGAAAACTAATCACTGACTTGAGTGTCTCAAAGCTATAACAAAAAGAAACAAAACAATTTCTAATGACAATAGAAAATACAAACTATGATATATTTACACACTGGTAAACCAAATGGTAATGAAAAATAAGAAGCTACTGCTCAAAGCAAGCACATTTCCCAGAGATAATATTAAGCAAAAAAAGCCAGACACAAAAAATGCATACCACAGGACTATATTTAATATAACCTTCAAGAATAAGCAAAATTAACCTAAAATATTAGAAGTCAGAACAATGATACATCTGACATATTTAATGACTAAGACAGGGATAAGGTTTAGTTATTGGGGTGCGTTCACTTGGTAAAAATTATTCTGTCATTTCTATTTTGTGCATTTGTACACAGATGTTCTCAACTTATAGCAGGGTTGAAACAGTCAGGAACCTTGGGAGCAAGGCCCTGTGCACCTGGAAAGCCTCCTGCTGCCTGGTGGCCCTTAGCACTTTTCTTGCAGAGCAAACAAGCAGCTAAGGAGCAAGCCAAGACCAGTCCAAACCAGTCTGCACCAAGATGGTGCTGAACTTTCACCAACTTTCTCCTCATTATAATACTAAAAGTCACGCTCAGGTGTGGAGATTTAACATGTTAATTTGACATGCAACTCATGAAGAAGCATGGTGTTTAAGTGCACAGGTGCTAATAAATCCCCACTTCTACATGGTTAGATGGCACACTTTTCCCACCTAAGTTTCTTTAAAAAATCCTCCCTGACCTCTCCTCAGTGAGTCAGCCTAAAGATTCTTTCCTTTGTGCTCCAGCGTAAGCCCCAATAAAGTTTTGCCTGTGCTTTTAAATTTTGGGTCCAGCCTCATTTCTACCTTTGCTAGGACCAGGGACCCAAGTCTGTTAACAGAGTTATATCCCAGTAAACACACTGTGAATTGAAAATATCTTAAGTTGAAATGCATTTACTACATCTTGACCTACCAAACAATATGGCTTTACCTGGTCTACCTTAAATGTGCTCAGAACAGTTACTTTTGTCTACAGTTGGGCAAAATAATCTAATGCAAAACCTATTTTATAATAAAGGTTTGCATATCTCATGTAATGTATTCAGTACTGTACTGAAAGTGGGAAATGGAAAGGTTGTATGGGTACAGAAAGGTTGTAAGTGTATTATTTGTTTACTTTCATGACTGTGTGGCTGACCGGGAGCTGCCCAGGAAAATAACAAAATTCAAAATTTGAAGTATGGTTTCTCCTGAGTGAGTATTGCTTTCACACCATTGTAAAATCAAAAAATTTTAAGTCAAACCATTATAAGTTAGAGACCATCTGAAAATGTATGCTATACTACCATAAAATTTTACCTTTCTTTTTTTTTTTAGAATTTGATTTTGATTTACCTATGATGATATTTTTGACTGTATCTCTTTGTATAGTTTTTTATTTTAGTGGCTACTGTGGATATTACATTATGTATACAACATACCTTATCACAGACTATTGTTATTGACATTTTGAAAGGTAGACCTTATCTCCATTTTGGTCCTTTACTTAAATTCCCCAATTATATTATCTTAAATATTTCTTCTACATACATTGAGAACTACATCAATGTTTTGGTTATTGGTACAACTTTCAATATTATTTTTAAAAACTCAAGAGAAGAAAGATACTGTCCTAAATTTACTCATAATTTTATACTTTGCATTGTTCTTCATTCCTGGTATTTTAAGGTGCCTTCTTTGATCATTTCCTTTTTGTTAGAAGAACTTCTATTAGCCATTCTTTGAGAGTAAGTCTGCTGGAAACAATCTTTGGTTTGGTTTGTTTTGTTTCATCTGAGACTATATCTCACCTTCATTCCTGAAGAATATTTTCACTGCATATAGAATTTGGTGTTGCCAATTTTTTCTTTCAGCACTTGAAAAATGTGCCACTTCTTTCTGGCCTTCATGGTTTCTTCCTTCCTTCCTTCCTTCCTTTCTTCCTTCTTTTCTCCCTTCCTCCCTCCCTTCCTTCCTTCCTTCCTTCTCTCCTTCCTTCCTTCCTTCCTTCCTTCCTTCCTTCCTTCCTGGTTTCTGATGAATAATCTACTGTCATTTAAACCATAGTTTCCCTGTAGATGATGTGTCATTTTTCTCTACCTGCTTTCAAGATTTTTTTCTTTGTCATTAGTTTTCAAAAGTTTGGTTATAATGTTTTTGGTGTGGGTTTCATTTCTTTGTCTCTCTCTTTTGCTTTTATGTGTACAACTCTTATAAGCATCTTTATTATATGTTTTACCAGCTTTATTGAGATATAATTGACATATAACATTGTGTAAGTTATATAACATGTTGATTTGATACATTAAAAATTGCAAAATGATTACCACTATAATATTAGCTACTACCTCCATCTTGTCACACAGTTACCTATTCTTTTTTCTGATGAAAATATTTGAGATCTATTCTCTTAGAAACCTGCAAGTATATGTTACAAGATTATTAGCTATAATCACATACTTACATTAGACCACCAAACTTGTTATCTGACTTATTTCACTTATCATAATGCCCTCAAGGTCCATCCAAGTTGTTGCAAATGGCAGGAATTCCTTCTTTCTTTTGGCTGAATAATATTCACATATACATGGTCTTCTTTATCCATTCATCTATTGATGGACATTTAGGTATTGGGAGTAATGCTGCAGTGAACATTGTATATACAGATATCTCTGCAAGATCCTGATTTCAGTTTGGATATATACCCAGAAATGGGATTTCTAGAGTAAATGGTAATCCTATTTTTAACTTTCTGAGGAACCTCCATACTGTTTTCCATAGCAGCTGTACCAATTTGTATTCCCACCAAGAGTGCACTAGGTTTTGTTTGTTTGTTTGTTTGTTTGTTTTTTCCCCCTCTACATCCTTGCCAATACTTGTTATTTCTTATCTTCTTGAGTATAGCCATTCTGACTGGTGTGAGGTGATATGTCATTGTGATGTTGGCTTGCATTTCCCTGATGGTTAGTTATGTTGAGTACCTTTTCATGTACCAGTTGGCCATTGGTGTGTCTGGATAATGGTATATTCAGCTTCTCTGTCAGTGTTTAAGTTGTTAATTTTTTTTTTTTGCTGTTGAGTTGTAAGTTATTTTTCTAAATTTTAGATTATAACCCCTTGTCAGTTATATGATTTGCAAGTATTTTCTCCCATACTGTAGGCCATACTGTAGGCCACCTTTTCATTTTGTTCGTTTTTCATTTGCTGTGAGAAGCACTTTAGTTTGATGTAGTCCCATTTATTTATCTTTTTGCATTTGTTGCTTATGCTTTGTTGTCATATCCAGAAAATTGCTGCTGAGACCATTATCAAGGAACTTTATCCCTATGCTTTCTCCTAGGAGTTTCATAGTTTCAGGTCTTAACTTTTAGTCTTTCATTCATTTTAAATTCACTTTTATAGAGTGATGTATTGGTGTGGCTTTCTTTGGGTTTATCCTGTTTGAAGCTGACTTACCTTCTTAAATCTGTAGATTTATGTCTTTCACCAAATTTACATAATTTTGACCTATTATTTCTTCTAAAAATTTTAGTCCCATATTCTCTTCTCCTTTTGGGACTCTGATTACATGAATGCTAGCTCTTGTGTTGTCCCACAGGCTTTTGAAGCTCTCTTCTTCTTCTTCTTCTTTTCTTTCAGCCTATTTTCTCTCTGTCATTGAGATTGGATAATTTCTATTGACCTATTTTCGAGTTCACTGATTCTTTACACTGTGATTTCCATTCTGCTACTGAACACATCCAGTGAATTTTATATTTTTCAATTCTAAAATTTAATTCTACAGTTGTTTATTATAAATTTTCACTTAATTCTTCTTTATAGTTTCCATTTCTTTGCCAAGACTTTCTATTTTTTTCAAGTGTGTTTGTAAATTCTTGTGGAAGCATTTTTATAATATCTTTAAAGTCCCAAATCTGTTTCATTTCAGTGTTGGTATTGATTGTGTCTTTTCTCATTCAAGTTGAGATTTTCCTGGTTCTTGGTATGGTAAGTAATTTTTTATTGTGTGCTAGACATTCCAGGCATTATGTTTTGAGACCCTGGATCTTATTCAAATCTTATATTACAGCAGGTCTCTGCTAATACTACACCAGTGAAGGAAGTGTGTGCATAGGGGGTGTTATCTCCTTACCCCTGGAAAGGAGAAGTCCAATCTTCTCGTTCTTTTTTTCCAGGGTGGTTAGTTATAGTAGGGTGGATATTATCATAAAAGATTTCTGCCTCTCTAGGTCATGTTTCTTGGTCCTTTGGATATGGTGGGAGGTATTTGTTTGTCTGCACCTGTTGGCATTTCTTGGTTGCAGACTTTGCAGTGCCCAATCTAAGATAATAGGAAGCAAAAAGGAAACCCAGGGAACTTACCACAGACAGTGTCAGTCCTAAAGTTCTGAGGACCCTAGCTACTCTGCCTTCTTCTCTCCACCTTTTAGACTGTCCTTATGTTTTTTTAAATATATTATGCCCAGATATTTTAGTTACATTTAGCTGGAGCAATAAGGAGAAGTGCATCTACTCCATCTGATACAGAACTAAATGTCTTACTTTTATTTAAAAAATATACATATGTATATGTATATATAATATGCAGTGGTTGGACTATTGGGTCTTTAAAGCTGCTACCTGTTTTGACTCTCTAAATGGAAGAACTGGGGAGGGATAATTTGTCTTTTTGTCTCCAGCAATGACTGGGTAAGGAGAGTACTTTGGATTTTTGGTGTAGCAGGTGTTTTGCTTCAGGTAAATCAATAAGTTAACATTTACCTAGAGGTAGTAGAATCAAGATATGAAATGGGGCCTGGAGAATTCCTGGCCAGACTGATACTCTATATCTCTTTTGAGACCTACGCAATTAACAGAGCAATTAGAGCTTTTTCCTTGCTAATTGGTATGTTTCCTGTGTTTCCCCATGACCTCTCTGGTACTGGTATGTTTTTTGCATACACTTACGCTGTATGTTCCTAAGTTAGGTGAAGCGTCTTTAAGAGATCAGGAAACAGCTCCTGTACTTCCTCCTCTCCCTACAGGTACCTAGTAAACATCTCACACGCTGTAGAGAGTCACATATATACAATTATTCTTTCTCCTGTGAGTCTGGGTAGCATACGCTAGTGCTCCTCATGTGAAGCCACCCTGCCTTCAGACCTTGCAGAGCAAGTTCTGGACTATGAGAGACAGCATCTCCCCAGGGCAGACCTGTCTTTAAAAAGCATTGAGCTCAAGAAGAAGACCCAGAGTGGCAATCCAAACCACTATGGGGTTGTTCATGGAAATCTGTCCGCAGAATCTTTGTGTTTGAGGATCACCTCACCATCTTAAGCCATAAAACAGAGAGCTCACATCTTTGCTTCTGGTTGCCAGTCATTCCTCCCTCCTCTGCTGACCCCCTTCCCCCAACAAAATAAGTGTATTTGTTGAATGAATGTATATATGGACGGATGAGTGAACGGAGGAAAGGAAATGAATGAAATGTGACTTGGAAGATACAAAGGTGACTAAAACACAGAAATTCTCATGAATTGCAAATTTATTGACTGAGGAGGCACTGGGGTTGAGAGGTAGTTGTACAGAAACCAAAGAGGAAAACCTGTAGAACAAGAAGCAGCCCCAGAACTCTAAGGCTTCGTCTGGGTGTAACACATGAAGCATTTGGGAACCTCGGCAATATCAAGAGAGCGCTGAGCCCATAGGCGCCCACGGAAAACGGCTCCAGCTCCTCAGTCTCCGCGGCGTCCAACTGGCCTTATTTGCTTGGCCAAGTAGGCGCCTGCTTCTGCTGGGTCTGGTGGCAGATCGGGACGCCCTTGCCACCTCCGGAGCCCCCACCGGAGCTGCCGCCTCCACCGCAGGACGACCCCCCACCACTGGAGAAGCAGCCGCCGCCGCCCCCGGAGGAGCCGCCGCCCCCACCGCAGGACGACCCCCCACCACTGGAGAAGCAGCCGCCGCCGCCCCCGGAGGAGCCGCCGCCCCCAGCGCAGGACGACCCCCCACCACTGGAGAAGCAGCTGCCGCCGCCTCCAGAGGAGCCGCCGCCCCCAGCGCAGGAAGACCCCCCTCCGTAGCTCTGCTGCGGCATGCAGGAGGTCTGGGTGGTCTGCTGCGAGGAGAAGTAGCCAGCTCCCCCGCAGGCGGAGGAGCCCCCGCCGCTCCCGCAGCCGGAGGAGCCCCCGCCGCTCCCGCAGCCGGGGGAGCCCCCGCCGCAGCCGCCGCTAGAGATGCTTCCATAACTCTGGCACTGAACCTGCTGCCCGGAGCCTCCCCCGCCCCCGGAGTAACCCCCGCAGCTGGAGCCTCCGCCGCCTCCGCAGCTGGAGCCTCCACCGCCCCCGGAGTAGCCTCCGCAGCTGGAGCCTCCGCCGCCCCCGGAGTAGCCTCCGCAGCTGGAGCCTCCGCCGCCCCCGCAGCTGCCACCACCCCCGGAGTACTTCACACTCCCGCTGGAGCCGCCGCCGCCGCCGCCGGAGTAGCCTCCGCAGCTGGAGCCTCCGCCACCGCCGGAGTAGCCCCCGCAGCTGGAGCCTCCGCCGCCTCCTGAGTAGCCTCCGCAGCTGGAGCCTCCGCCGCCCCCGGAGTAGCCTCCGCAGCTGGAGCCTCCGCCGCCCCCGCAGCTGCCACCACCCCCGGAGTACTTCACACTCCCGCTGGAACCGCCGCAGCCGCCGCCGCCGGAGTAGCCCCCGCAGCTGGAGCCTCCGCCGCCTCCTGAGTAGCCTCCGCAGCTGGAGCCTCCGCCGCCTCCGCCGCCCCCGCCGCCCCCGCCGGAGGTCTTCCCGCAGCCCACTGGGGGCATGGGGGTGGGCTGCTTTTTCTGGTGAGACATCTTGTTTAAGGAGAGAGAGAAGCCTAGAAAGAGCAGGGAGCATCACTGGACCAACCGCAAGCGCATGGAAGAGGCAGGGACAGCCGTGGAAACGCCCATCATCCTCCAGGGCAGCACGGCCAGGCTGGGCTTGATGCCCTCTGTTTAGACCGGGAAGAACTCTCATATGGGACTCCTGGGATTAGTCGTTTCCCCCTCAGAAAGTCTTTACCAAGCAGTAAATAGCCCAGGTACTGCTCGCATTTCTCTCTCCCAGCTCTGCCTTTGGCATCTGAGTGATTTGGGAGCAAATGACCCACAGTCCCACCTCTATCCTCACTTCCTGAAAAATGAGACAGTTCGAGCACTTCATCACTCATGCCTCCTCCAATCCCAACACGGATTCTCTGAATGCAAATAGAAATTTCCACAAACCTCCACCTAGGGTGGAGGATTTTACCTATCCTTGACAAAACAGAGGGAGGTTTGTCCGAATGTCAGAGGGCTGTTGCCCCCCCCCCTTCTCTGCAAAAGCTCTTAGTTCAAACTCTTGGTCTGTCCCACTGAGCCTAGCCATGATCCGGAAGCTAGTTATCAGAAAAAGCAGTCTCCCCCTGGTCTGCTCTTGTCTGTACACAGGGGAAAGGACCCAGTGGTCCTTTGGATCAGAATCTCTGACCAGAAGATGTAGGCTTTGCTTACAGCCAAGCTTGGTTGAGGGGGGCCATTAATAGTAGGAAGTTGTGCCATGGCATCTCATGCCATTTCTCTCTCAGAACATCTCTGAAAAACTGGCACTGGGTTCCTGAGGTTCCCCAAATATCCACCATCTGCAGCATTGTCTGCATTACTCTCCTTGTTCTCCCTTACTCTCTGGAACTAAGACTCAGCCTATTCTCCTGACCAGTGCATAAGGTCCATCCTGCCCACTCATAGGAGCAGTCTGCAGAATGTCCCTCTGTGCCCATCACTGGCCTGCTCCTAGAGGGGTGCCATAGAGATAGAAGGTAGTCTTGTCTTTGTGGAGTTCCTATTGTGGCCAGAAGATCAGAGACACAAATCCACACAGCAACAGCTCAGCCCCCACTGCCTTCCTGCCTGAATTCCCTCTAAACATGAATGCAGTTGGAAAGTCAGAGGTCCTATAGTTTCCAAAGGGGTCAGAGGTCTTGCCAATCTGTCCCCTAGTCCACCTAGCCTGCACAGGCCTGGGGAAGACTAGCTGGGAAGATGAGAGTCAGGAGAACTCACACTTACTTGAAGCACCAGGAGCTGAGTGAGGAGAGGAGATGCTGGCTTATGTTAGGAGCACTGGAGCTCCCAAGGTTTTATACTCTGAGCCCTGACTCATCTATTGATCTGGGCCAGCCTCTCATGTTTGGCCTCAGTTATGTGACCCATGGCTGTCACCCCACCTGTCTGTTGATTACAGGCACAGGGTGGCCCGTTCATGAAGATTTTGGCATTCTTGAGATAGTGTGTGACTGGCCCCTTCTCTGATGCAACTGTATGGCAGCAGGGATGGCTGGCTAGAGTGGATGGCAGTCATTGTTTCCACAACCTATGACAAAGTGTTCATGCTGTGAACAGAGGTCCGTGCTTGAGGACTAGGTCTCAGACTCTTAGTTGGCCCAAGAGTCTACACCATAGACAGGGCTATAACTGGCCCAAGAGTTGGCCCAAGAGTCTACACCATAGACAGGGCTATTACTAATGGAACATGGGTATCTACATTTATTTATTTCTGCAGATTTATTCCTCTGATCGTTGATACTCACTTTCCTTGCAGAGGAGCAAGGAAGGACCATGTGGTCCTTCCCACCATGGCCTTTGGCCCTGACATCCTGAGGTCTTATGTGGCAACAGTGACCTCAGCCTATGAGGCAGCCGTGGAATGGAGGGGACTTGAGGTTAAGTGACTGGGTTTGGGTGCTCCCTATGGTACTTGTCAGCTGTGTCACCTTGGACAAAGTCACAGCACCTTACCCAGTGTCTGACATAGGAGGCACTTAGTAGTTATTTGTTGACTATTGAATAAGTAGGCTTCTGATGCTCAGTGACCTTGTCTATCAAATAAGAATAATACCTGTTTCACAGACTCAGGAAGCAGGAATAGTTATATAAAGTGCAGAAGGTGATGCTTTTGTTTTTATTGTCTTCTCCTATTACAGCACAGTCTTACCTCCAACGTGGCCTACCCTTGGACACCAAGGCCAGAAAGGAGTCCATGGGTAACTTGAGGCAAGTTCTTAGTGGGAAAATAACTAAAAAATTCCCCACTGACCCTGGATCAGTAGCATCACCTCTATGTATGAATGGCATGCTCCCCCCCTTCTTTCATCACTGGAACTCAATTGTTATTGTCTAAGTTATGGCATTTGAACTTTGTTCCACCCATCTGTGTGTCGAAATGACAGCTCCAATAATAAATTGACTGTTAATTATGGTGGAGTTTTAATGATCAAGTGGTCCTGATTAGACTGTGGCCTTCAGAAACCTGTGGCTCTAGTTTTAGTTTGAAAGGCATGAACCCAGGCAAACCCAGATGCTCTCCTCCTGAGAAACTAGCCAGAAGGGAGAAGCCAGGACCTATTGGAGAAAGCATGTTTCTCAACTTGAAGCTGAGGCACCAGTGAGATTTTGAAGGGAAATAAGCCCCAACTAGATGGCTACCATGGGTATAACAAAGGTTGGTTTTATTTAGTTGGGAAGCACTGGAGAAAGAGAGAGGGTGTAGACCATGTACAATTCCAGCACTGATCTGTGGGCCCATGTTGGCCCATTACTGTGTGTTCTCTAGTCTGGAGGAGAATGTAAGTAAAAGGATATCAGCAGTGTACTCTTTTTTTTTTTTCTTTCCATGTTTATTTACTTTTGAGACAGCATGAGTGGGGGAAGAGCAGAGAGAGAGGGAGACACAGAATCCGAAGCAGGCACCGGGCTCTGAGCTGTCAGCACAGAGCCCAACGTGGGGCTCGAACACACGAACTGTGAGATCATGACCTGAGTCGAAGCTGGACACTTAACTGACTGAGCCACCCATGTGCCCCTCAGTAGTGTATTCTTGAGAAGAAAAGTCTTTTATTTTGAAATCATGGCCTTCCTACATTTGTGTGTGTTAAAAATATCATTTTGTTTAAAAGTGATGGAAACCCTAGGAGGTTGTAGTTTGTTTCAAGTCCTTACTTGTCAAACTATAAAAATTGGCTATCACAGAAGAGAGGGAAATGTTACTATATGAAATTCTCAAGTTTGGAAGCCTCAAGTGCAGGTAATCCCATAAAGCTAATAATCTTCAAATTGCCCATGTCAGTTGGAGTATGTAAAGATATGATATTTTCTTTCTTTCTATGTATAAGATTTGAGATTCTAGAGCTTTATGCATTAATCCAGCCAACACAGTGTACTGGGTACTACACTGAACATTAATAGAGTCAGAAACCTTGTCAAAGCTGTGCACAGATCTCCTTGGTGGATTTTGGAGAGGGATATTCCATGCCTGCCTTTGCTATTCTAGGTAGCATTTAATAAGAAAACCTTTCTAACTAGTACATTCTACTTTGCTAACATGTAGAAGAGGCTGATGCAACATGGTATTGACAGCAATGCTAGATCTTGTAGGCTCTAAGTTAACCTTGCCTGAGGTGAACATATGAGCTTGCTTCTCCATTTTATCCCTCTAGACCAGAAGTAATGAGATACTGTGTGGACAGCAATTGATGATCACATTTCATCAAATCAGTGAGGAAATGATGGAAGTTTGTAGAATTATTACACTTGGGTATTTGAAGTTTTTTGACTTCATATGTCATATTTTTAAGATTTATAACCCTTATATACTTACCTTGAATGTGTGCTAGCACACCTGAGTTCTGTAGCCTCACAGATCACATCTTTGTTCTTGCCTTTACCTGTATCCTTAGAGGGGATGGACCAGAATGCAAATGCTTCAGTGCTCAGTGTGGTGCTAGGAATTAATAGCTGCTCACTGAATCCTGGTGGAAATGAAAGGAATTCTTTTATTTTTAATTTAAAAAAAATTTTAAAGATTTATTTATTTTTGAGAGACAGAACGTGAGTGTGGGAGGGGCAGAGAGAGTAGGAGACACAGAATCAGAAGCAGGCTCCAGGCTCTGAGCTGTTAGCATAGGGACCGATGCAGGGCTCAAACTTACCAATTGTGAGATCATGACATGAGCTGAAGTCAGAAGCTTAACCGACTGAGCCACCCAGGTGCCCCTGAAAGGAATTCTTAATGCCTGTTGACTAACAGCTCTGGTGGTGGTGGTGGTGGGGGGGGGGGACATGGTCCCTATCCCAGGCAATCCTCAGTCTGAAGGGAGATCACAGCTCTTGAATATGGGGACCCCCAGCCTGATAGAAGCCTACTTATTACAGTCTTTATGTGTCTAAAACTACACACATGCATCCTCATGATTGAGTGCTGACAACCTACCTAACTGAGGGTTAAAGGGCAACAGGTGGTTTGTAAAGAATAAAAAAAGACACAGGGCAAGGGCTCAGGAGCATTGGCAGGGCAGGCATAGAGCTTGGAAGCCCTAAACGTAACATTGTTTACATTCACTGTGAAAGTTTCTTCTTCTAGTCCTGCCCAGGAGGTGCCTCAGAGCTTCAAAACCCCCCCCCCCCCCCCACTGCTCCAGGGTACATATTCATCCTCTCTCCAACGTTCCTGGGTCAGCAGTTTGAAGAGGTGGTTGTCTTTGTTACAGAACTGGGAGAAGGACAGCTCTCTAGTGGTTCATGGCTGCTAAAATTCCTTCTCCAGGAAGCTTCCCTAGGTCCATCCACCCACTGGTTTCATTTTCTTTGCCACTTTCCCTTTCCAATCCCTTAAGGAACTACTGTACCAGTTACAGCCTGCTAATGACACATCCAGTAGCCTTGTCTCCTTTTTTCAACTTATAACTGTCCTTGACAGCTGGGTCCCCATTAGTTCCTTATTTTGCATCCTAAGATTCAAAGAGAGTTTATAGCATCCTGGAGCTTTATTTGGACGTGTTGACTTTTGAATGACTCTCTTTTGGGTGCTTCTGGAGCTCATCCCTGCATGGAGAAGGAGGCCCACAGCAGAGTTGTTCCAGCATTCCTGAATAGCTTGTAGATGCATGCAAGATGAGCAGTGTGCCCAGGGACTGCACTTGCTTGGCTTAGACACTTCTGGTGTGGACAGACTCTGGTGTTTATGGACTGCTGCTGCATATGGGTCTTGTCTATTCCTCACAAGGGTCCTGTGTGCTCAGTGATGTCATCCTCATTTCCCAGATAAAGCAATCAGCCCATAGAGGCTAATGGAACTGCTTACATTTCCCCAACCTTTAAGTGGCAAAGCCAGGATTCAGACTCAGTTGTTTTGATTCCAAATTTTGCATTCTTTCCAAGTACTACATGCCTCTTCTTTTTGAATCAATATGGGCAGAATGAGGGGATGACATCCCAGGCAGGCTCAGGTTCACACCCTCTAGGAGGCAGGGAACAGATCTCACTCTTGTGGTTGCTCCCAGGTGCTCAAGGACAGTTCTGTTAATTAGTGGACTGTAGGAGCCAAGAGGAGGTAGAGGTCATCTGATAGACCTTTACCATTGTTGGAGGTAGATGAACAACCCAAGGCCCAGAGAAGCCAAACTATTTAGGCCACACAACAGGCCTGAGACTAGAGCCTGGGTCTCCGGCCTTCCCATTCTAAGCTTTTCCCACTGCAGACTCCGCAGAGGCTTTGTGATTTCTCCTGACAAGATTATCTCCAGGTGTTGGCAGTGAGACCAGGAAGTAGTTACAAAGACAGTAAAAGTATTGAGCTGACATGTTCAGGTAAACTCCTGGGTCTGAGTGCTCTAGCCTCTGGGCCTGGAAGGAAATTGTTGATGCTGAGTTCCTTCAACAGGTGGGCAGCTGCTGCATAGCCTGAGGGCTCACATATAAACTTTACAAGCAGGGAGGAGCAGTGAACAGCAGTTATGGGCTCTGTCCTGCTCCGAGATAGGCTGTGTCAGAGGAGGCCTCTCAGGACTTTTGCGCCTGGTGGTAGTTGGTGGCCCAAGAATGTTGGTTCAGCCCGTCCACTGTTAATCCACTGATTATCCATGGGCAGATAATGCATCGTTGCTTTAACTGACTCCCAAGTCAAATAAAATCTGGAAATCAAAACGATATGAAGGAAAAAGCACAAACATTTCAGACCCACAGCCTTCTAGGCTCTTTGGCCTAAAGCTTTAACCCAAATTCTTTCAGGAGCATGCTGCTTTAGATGACCAGCACCAATATACCTCTCCTTTACTGGGAGTCATTGAAAATCAAGGTAAGGTAAGTGCTCTTTCCATTTTGGTCTCAAATCTAATTTTAACTCTTACATGGGTCTCTCAGGAATTCCCTGGGGCTACAGCAGGCTTTGGATGTGACCTCTCTGACTCAAAGACAGCTAATGGGATTTACTACTGAAGACCAGAATCAGGATCCAGCCTGTGTTTTGACCAGGAAAGCTCTTTCATCACATTTGCTGGTTATACTTAATTTTTGTTCATTCTTCAAACTATACCTTATTTCAATAGTTGAAGCTGTTGAAATTGGGTGGATGATTTATGGCAAACCTTTTGATTGCTTAGAAATGTAAGAATAATCACAATTTGGTTTGTGTGCCTCTACTGACTTTTCCATTGGGTCCCTTCATATGCTCAGAGAGTTCCAAGGTGAAGGGCTATGGAACCATTTTTCACATTTGGTGTGGATTCCTAGGGCCTTCTCTCCTGGACTAGGAGCAGCATCTAGGCAAGATTGGATGCTCCTAATTTTCCATTTCTCCATTTAACTCAGAGTATTTGATATGTACTTGTTCATCAGTGAAGGAGATGATGAGAATTTTAGCCTCATATCCCAGGGAAAATACAATTTGATTTAGTTTTCCATGGAAATTACTTTAAATAGGTTGGTCGTGGCAAGCTGCTTTCCCCAGTCACCCCCCATCTTTCATTCAAGGTGCCTGATTCCCCTATCATCTCCCTTTCTTATTTTTCAGAATATCCCTTGGATCATGCTTTCCTAGAGATACTAATCACCCATGGTCCAGTGGTCAGCTTTCTGGAGGGGCCTGAAGCAGCACCCGGGGGCACTTCTGAGGTTTGCCAGTCTCTGGTCTGTTATGAAGGTTAAGGATTAGAATCTTTTCTCTTCTGAGGTATTGGGGTCTTCGGAGTTCTTGTGCTCTAAACCTGTGATCTTGGGCTCATATTTCCCACCCCCCCTCCCCCAACTTCAATTTCTCCACGCATACAGTCAGTCTGACTTCTGTCCAGTTTCCTTTTGGTCCCTCCTTCCCAGGGCCTCACTCTGGACAGAGAGGAAGGAGAAATGAGGATCAGAGGTAGTAATAGGGAAGAAACTAGGTGGGATGACAAGAATCAAGGGCCCCTGGGAAAAAAGGTTAGAAACTCTCATACCTCCTTGTGTGCTAGCCTTGTTCCAGTGAGAGGCATTTTGGGTACTTTTCTTCCCCAAGAGCATTTCCCCCCACCAAGCTTGCTGTGGAGGAGGAGGGAGGGATTTAGCAGAAGGGTTGGGTGAGTAAAGTTGGCCTGTGCTATGAGTAACCTTTGCAGAGTATCATTACCCAGGGTGGATATAATTGCTGGGGATTAAGAGAAACATGTGGGCAGGCTACTATTGCCTTAGATCCTTCTATGATTAGCAAAGATCACTTTAGGTCTCAGAGGAAGGATTATTTTATCTCCTGAATGTTCCCTGGAAGTGAATCCCCTTGTGGTCGAACTGGCCCCTTACTTTCTAGTAAATCATTCTGTTGTAAAATACAAAGAAAAACAAAACAAAAACAAAAACCAAGTAGCTTCACCATAACTTGAAAAGTAAAGCAGAGAAAACAAGTTACATTTAATTCCAGTATTTAAATACAATTAATGTTAAATCTTGGTTAGTACTTTCATCTCTTTTTCCTTCTTACTTATACCTTCCTTTCATATAAACTCTCCGTTTTGGGTGCTGATTTTCCACGCGACATTTTCATCATGCACATATCCCCATGGCCCTCCATTAGTTTTAGTGGCTGTGCTCCTTTTCCCGCTCCTTATCTTACTTCCACCTGCCCTGTAACCTCTTTACCCTTAAGACCTCATTGTTGAATTTCAGTGGGTATTTGTTGTTTCCCTGACAGATTGCTAATTATCTTTATCTTCCTTTATGTGCACAGAGTGGCTTCATAGTAGGTGAGGAGAAAGGTTAGTTGCATGAGAACCAATCCCCAATCCTTTAGTTCTCATCTCCGATGACTCTGTGCAGAACCTAGTGCCTCAGTTCCCCTTGACTCTAACTCCACAGAGTCATTATTTTCCATCAAATGTTTTCATTTTGTCTCCATCTATTCCTCACAGGGCCAGGATTCCCTTGGGAATGTGCAGTCAGAAACAATACCTTCTAAAAAATTTTTAATTCCAGTATAGTCTACAGTGAAATATTAGTTTTAGGTCTGCAACACAGTGATTGCTTCCACCCGGTGCTCATCACAGACGCACTCCTTAGTCCCCATCACCTATTTTGCCCATCCCCTCTCAGAACCATCTCTTTGTTCTCTGTAGTTAAGAGTGTTTCTTAACTATAGTTTTCTTGTTTGCCTCTCTCTCTCTCTCTCTCTCTCTATCTTTTTTCTCTTTGCTCATCTGTTTTATTTCTTAAATTCCATCTATGAGTATTCCATCATATGGTATTTGTTTTTCTCTGACTGACTTATTTCGCTTAGCATTATACTCTCTAGCTCCATTCATGTTGTTGCAAACCTTTTAGTGTATGTGTGGGAGAGTAGGAGTAAGGGACAGAGGAAGGAAGAGTCAGCAGTTTAATGGGGCATTTGAAAAACAAGTCACTTAGGGCAATAGTAGCCAAGTGCCCATGGGATAAGGGGATGCAGAGAAAAGGAGTCACTGGATAAGCCTTCTTGGAAGAGGTGTTTTGAGTTGGGATTGGAAAATAGTGAAAACTGTAGATAGGTTTCTCCAGATTTGAGCTTTGGTTCTCATATTTCCTTTCATGTGTATGTGGCTAGGTGTGCATGTGTGATGTGTGTGTACACACGTGTGATGTGTATGTGTCCATGTGTGATGTGTGTGTGAATGAATGATGTGTATGGACATGTATAATGTGTGTACCTGTCTGTGTATATATGTGCACACATGTTTGTGTGTACATATTATATGCTTATACACGTGTGTAGGCATGTGTGATATGTGTATGTGTCTTTGAGTCTGTGTGGGGTGTGTGTCCATATGTCCATGTGTCCATGTTTATGTGTACACATATATGTGTGTGATGTGTGTATATATATCTGTGTATATGTGTTTCTGTCTCCTTTCCACAGACTTCAGTATCTTTCCTCGCATCAGACTCTTCTTCATAGAACCTGTTCCCTCTCTCCTGGGAATGTTGGCCCTGGAATTGCTGTCAGCCAGCCCTCAGTGTCCACAGTAACTGTATTACGTGTCAAACTGGCCCACATCATTTTCCATTGTTTCTCTAGCCATGGTAGTAGATTTGCCCAATAAGGTCATGCTTCAGCTAAAAGTCTTCAGTGTCTCCACATGAGGATGAAGCCCTGATTTCTTAGTCCAAAGGGCTTTTTGTGGTTCAGTACTGCCCATGTTTGACTATTCCCTTGTAGAAGCATTTTGCTGCAAACTCAATGACCCTCTCTGCCACTGATCTAGACTGTGTTTAATAACTTTGTATTTTTCCTGTGCTTTTGCTACATCTGTTAATGTCCCCTTTCCTTGATTTGTCTAACTTCTATTTTCCTTTCAATATTCCATCAGACATCATTCTTCCAAAAAACCTTGCCCAACACCCCATCTGATTGAGGGAGCACCTCATCTGCAGCACAGTAATCCTGCCCCCACCACACTGGGGGCTCCTTGCATCCCAAGCATCCAGCACATGCCTGGCACAACATGCAGTGGATGCTGGTAGAATCCAGCTCACGTCTAGAATTGTCAGTGGCCTGGACATTGTGTTTTAGCCTGGGTGGGGAACATATTAGGTCTCTGTCCTATTTTCACTTCCCAGACAAGATTGTTTGCTCCTGGAGGGCAGGGGTGGCATTGCAGCTCTCAGTAAACTTGGAGCCTATGGATACACCAGGCACTGAGTCAGTGTTTATTGAAGGGAAAGAAAAAAGGAAAGAATGAAGTGGAGAACAGAAGGAAGGAAGAGAGTAAGAGAGAAAAAGAAGGTAGGAAGGGCAGGAGAATTGTTGCAAGCTTTATGGTTTGAGTCTGAACAGAATATTGACTTTCTCTCCCTTCCCAAATTTGGGTTCTCTGGTCTAATTCTGGCAACTCCATGAAGTTATAAGACCCATTTGCCCCTAAAGAAGGAAATAATCAGACATTATATCATTTCAGAAGTTTTCTGAAGGTTTTAGTTTTGTGGCTTTTTGCTGTGATTTCATTTCAAATAGATTGATATTAATATCTGATTAAATTATTCATGGTATTTAATTGCTCTCCATGATTAATGAAGACATTTTACTCCTCATAATCACTGCTAGATCCTATATGGATTACAAAGGAGTTACATAATGTGAGGTGTGCTTTCCACTGGTGAATCACAAGCATTTCTTATTGTAATAGCTGTGTACTACTTTCCTCCCTCCCATATGAAAATATTAAGGTTTGTGCTGGACCATGTATTTGATTTCTGAGTTATTTCCTTAAACAGTTTTGGACTTTGGGGCAGTCACTCGACCTTACCTTAAAGTAAAAAGTATAAAGAAATATCAACCTTACAATTATTGGGTTAGTATATGAAAGAACCAAGTTTCAACACTGGATCACGGAATGAATATTTCTAATTGAGGTGGAAAGATTAGGAAACAATCTGGGAATATAATCACTTATGTGTATTTGAGAATGAATAGAAAAAAAAATATTCCTCCCTATCTCTCCCTTTAAAAAATGAAAATGACTTCTTCACATTTGAGATTGTGGATGAAGGTAGAAAACCTTTATTACACACATGTAAATATGTAAGTGGATGATAATTTTCAAAAGGAATAGATAAGCTGTTATTAAAATGTTACTTTAGGGGCACCTCACTGGCTCAGTCCATGGAGCATGATTCTTGATCTCAAGGTTGTGAGTTACTTTTTAAAAAGGGGGGGGGGAATCTTTGGGAGTGCCCATCTTGCTCAGTGAATAGAGCATGTGACTCTAGATATCAGAGTTGTGAGTTTAAGCCCCACATCAGGGGTAGAGTTTACTTAAAAAAAAAAAAGGCAAACAAATGTTACTTTTGACCTTCAAAAATATCCTAATGGTTTTAATATTTTCATTCATTTGCTAACTTTGATAAACTGTCAAAATACTTTACTCATCTCTTCATGCCATGAATAGACTACAAAGGCTATAGTTTTATAATATTTGAAATATTTTCTCAGGGCACCTGCCTCAGTCGGTTAAGTGTCTGACTTCGGCTCAGATCATGATCTCATGGCTCATGAGTTTGAGCCCCACATTTGGCTCTCTGCTGTCAGCTCAGAGCCTGGAGCCTTCTTCTGTGTCTCCTTCTCCCCCTGCCCCTCCCTGCCTCACACTCTCTCTTTCAAAAACAAACAAAAAATATTAAATAAATAAATAAAATAAAATTTGAAATATTTCTAGAAATATTTTTCTATACTTTTGCACTATATTTAATGTGTACTAGAACAAGCACTTCAGATTTATAATTTTTATGGATATTATTGTGTAGGATGAAGTAAAATAAAGTAATACCGTGGTAATATACCTTTGAAATAAATTTGGCTAAGTAAAACAATGAGCTGATCTAGAGAAAAGTATTAATAGTACAGGGATGACATGGATATGGGGAAAACTGTGAAGGAAATATGTGAATTTCCTGAGAGTTTGGACACCCTAAGTTACAACACGGGCCCTGCTATTTTCCTTTGGAGGGTTCCAAACATCTTCCTGGGAAATATAGACTGGTGTAGAAGTTGGACCTCAGGTTCAGCTGTGGGTGGGGAAGCTCCAACCATGAGAGCAGGCCCATCTCTGTCCTACTGAAACACCATGGACCTGGGGAACACTAAGACTCAGGAGCTGACCCAGAGCTCTGCCTTCAGGGGCAGGCCAGAGTCACCCTGAAGCAGGCAGTGTGTCCTCTGAGTTGTACTCTTTCCTTTGGAGCCCCCAGACTCTTCCATTCTATACCCAGATCATCCTCAGAAATGTCTCTGCATTGTGGCAAGACTTTGGTGACAGAACAGGTGTCAGAGACATGGGGCAGAGTCCTGGTTTCACCACTCACTGGTTGTGGGGCCGCATATACATTACTTAACCTTCTTAGGGCTACATCTCTAGGTATAAAAGGCTTTATCTGCCTATGTATTGAGGGTGTTGTGAAGATTAAACAAGATCTATTATTTGGAAATACTATTGGAAAATAATAGGTGTTTGATTAAATGTCAAACTCAAGGAAAGATTGTACAATTCATTTAAAACAGAGTGTACACATCTGATATTAGTTCAAAGAGGTTTTCCATCTGGGGGCACGCGATTTGTGAGGGTCAGAATTATATTTGGAAGAATGTTGCTCTTATGGTAAAATGTCAGGTGTCATTGGGGAGCTGAGGGTGGAGATGTGATCAGGGGAAATCTTTCCAGGGCAGATTTTCTCCAGTGGTGTTGCCTTCCCTAAGGCTAATGTTGGGCTTGGGCTCTGGCTGGCCTTGTCCCTTTTGTCCAGTTTTCTCCCATGTTTCTCTCTGAGTCACTCATTCAGTACTTAATACTATTATTACCAATGTTGACAATGACCATTTGTTGAGCACATACTATGGGAAAAGCACTATGTTCACTATTTTAGTGTTTCTTCATTTGAACCTTACCACGTACTGTGAGACTATTACCCATATTTTATTTTTAAATGTTTATTCATTTTTGAGAGAGAGCATGAGCAAGGGAGGGGCAGAGACAGAGGGGGACAGAGGATCCAAAGCAAGCTCTGCACTGACAGCAGTGAGCCCAATGCAGGGCTCAAAGTCACGAACTGTGAGATCATGACCTGAGCTGAAGTTTGACACTCAACTGACTAAGCTGCCCAGGTACTCCTATTACCCACATTTTGCAGATGACAAAGTGTGGTCTGAGGAATATAAAGAACTTGTCCAAGGTCACATGCTGAAAAGTAACTGAGCCAGAATTATAAGTAGGTCTGTTTGACTCTAGAACCCATGCTCTTCAGACTATGCTATCCTATGGGATACAAGTCAACATCAACATCAGCATCAGCAAGTGTTTTCTGAGAGGTGTGTAGTTGTCACCCATCGCTCCAGGCACGGGCAAAACATACACAAATCTTCCTCTGGGATGAGACCTCTGAGGAACCTGGAAAATTCAGGACCTTTAGAAGCTGGAATTAAAGCCGACTTACTTAGCTTCTGTAATGGAATGGGGGACATTATTGTGGCTCTCTTCAACAGGGGATGTCTAGGGTTTGGGACCCCTAAGTTGACCTTGCTTTGGGCTGAATGGAAAGGAGGTTCTCAGCCAAGCCAGATATTATGCAATCCAAGAGGCCTCTTCCAACACTAGGTTATGTGCCCCCTTTCTGAACCCCTAAAATGGCCTGAGTTATGTATCTATCTATCTATCTATCCATCCATCCTAGAGACAGGGAGAAATAAAGAGAATCTCAAACAGGCTCAACACTCAGCACAGAGCCTGGCACATGTTATCATGACCCTGGGATCATGACCTGAACTAAAATCAAGAGTTAGATGCTCAACCAACTGAGCCACTCAGGCACCGCTATTATTATATTTTTAAAAACCACCTGCCATATTGTGTTTACATTATGTGTTAATGTCTATCTTCCTTGCCAGGCTAAGAAATTGAGGGTAGAACTGAAACTTACTGAGCATCCAATTTTTAGTACTCAGTGCAGTGTCTGTTATGAAGTGGTGTCTTATAGATGTGGAGAAATGTCATAATCAAGGTGATTGTACCCACGAGGGAGCAGGTAACCAGACCTTTAAGAGAAGGGGAAGAAGAGGAAAGAGTAAGATTTTAAGGATGATTGGCATTTGGGGCTCTAGAAGGATGCTATTTCATTGGAAGATGAGCTTGTCATGGTGAGTGGGTCACCAGTCTTTGTTTGGAGCCTTCACTGATGCTACTACCACCACCATCATTATCATCACTACTTAAGACTTGGCTACAGACAGGATATATGGATGCCACACTTAACCCTGAGCCTTGCTCAGTAAGTGTCAGATCTTGGCAAGCCAGTAATTTCAGGGGAAAGCACAAAAAGAGATGAGAACAAGGTGATGGTAATTGCTGCCTAGTGTGCCTAATCCTTCAGGAAATCAAATTTGAGATAATAGAGGTGCTTCAGCCAAACTTTTGGATGATGGGGATGGAATTAAATTGGTTTGAGTCCAACTTACATGTTGCCTTTGCTGAAATGAGTCTCAGAAATGCCACTGAATTCCAGAGATGCCATGGCTGTTGTGGTTACTCTGCACAAGATGTTATAGGCACAGCATTTTTTTTCCTTTAAAATAAATTGTGTTCTGATTCCTGAGATTAATTGCTCACCTTTCCATTTGTGGCAGAACAGGCCAAGTGTCCCTCAGCGGGGCTCCATGTCTGTGCGGGTGTTGAGCCAGGTGTGGCTGGTGGGGCCTTGCCAACACCACTGGAATGTGACCTCATGCTTCTGCCTGTTGACCTCTCCCCACAGGAAATGACAACTAGTAGGGCCAGGCTCTGACAGGTCTGGCCAAGTCTAGCCCATGGTAGAAACACCTGAAAAGCCTCCCTTGGTGGGCTTACCTTACTCTGTATTGCCATTTTTCTTTCTCTCAAATGCACACAGAAATTGCCATCCTGGACAAACCCTAAATGAAGTGGACGTGGAGGCTGAGATGCAGAAAAAACTGCTATGGCTGGGAAGGAGAAAGTGCTATCCTACAGCCCACCCCTCCTGGGAAGTGTCATCCCCTTTGCTGCTCTAACTTCAGTCCATGTGCTTCCCTTCTGCTTGTCCTGCCAAATGGCAGCAATAAAGCAGGAGGGACTTGGGTCTAAGCAGTCAGGTAACCAGCCTTATATATAGAGGTGCTTTTTGCTTTGTGCCTAGTTTGAATTCAACATATCTATTTCCATCATCTTCAATGCCATTGCCACCATGCCTATATTGCATTGTTTCAATACTAGTGCTAGTAGTTTCAATATTAAAGTGCTTCAATAGCATCATTATTACCACCTTCCCCACTACTACTCCTGCTGATTCTGCTCATTATCATCACTGCTGCTATCACCTCCACCAGCTCCACTGCCTCTACTAACTTTGTCATCCCAATGTCACCACTTCCACCATTCCCACTGCCATCACCACTATCACATCTACTCCCTTTAGCAGGACTACCACTGTCATCAGCATCATCACTTCAACCATCTTCTTTACTACTGACACCACAGTCATTGCCACCACCACCACCATCAGTTACCATCTTCACTATGTCCACTGTTACCCCTGCTACTGCCACTGTGATTCATTCTCACCGTTACCACCCTACCACCACCACCATCACCATCACCATCACTACTTATTTTCACCACCACTATTACAACTAGCATGGGGAAGGGAAGACTTAGGGGTTAATGAATAGTCATCTTTGAATGATTAAAAGTCTGTAGAATAGTTAAAGTTACTTAGGGTGGGTAAAGAAGTTAGAAAAATGTACAGAAATTAAAAGGAATTAGAATTTAATCTTGGTGAATATAAGCAAGGTGTTTCATGGAGCTAGGGCAGACAAGAAGGGTGAGAAGTTTGATGATAAAAGATAATGAGTAATTTGGAGCATGTTAAGTTTATTTGCCTAAGGTGTCAACCACCTGGATTGGGTCAGTAGGTGGCCTTGCATCCCACTCACTGATGCTTGGGTCCTCTCTAAAGAATTCCTTAAAAGTGGCAATCTAAGCTGTAGATGACCAATTCTTTTAGGATTAGGGAACTCATTTAACTTGAAGTAGCTGGTTCCTTCTAGCCATTTTTATATTGTTTCTAATCATTCTACAATACTGAAATACATTGTCTTCTCAAAAGCTAAGATTAGGGTAAAATTAGATTAGGGTAAAATTTAGATTAGGGTAAAATTTCTCCTAGACACCATTTCCAATCCTTGTTCATAAGTCTTGTTGCCTTGCACAGGCAGCCAATGTTATAATTTGCTATGATTTTTTTCGTAAGTCATTCTCTTGAATTTATGTACATATTTAGGAACAATGTAGTATTGCATTGTGTGTACATTTGTGTGTACACATACTTTTTGTGTCTGACCCTTGCTTTTTTTTTTTTTTTTTTTTTTTTCACTAAACAGATTAGTAGAATGGGGAAGAGGATGCACTCTGGAGCCAGACTGCATGGATTCAGATCACAGCTCTGTCATCTGTTATTTGCATGATCTAAATTATTGACCCTCCTTTAGCTTCAGTCTCCTCCTTTGTTAAGGGATTACAGTGGGCCTATACCCATTAAGTTCATGTGTGGATTAAATGAATTAATTTATGTAAGCACTTAGATCAGTGCCCTGCACATACTGTAGAGAGGCATAAAGTCACATTGTTGCTTGTCACTATTCCTTAGTAATGTTTTGGTTCTGCCACAGTCTATTTAGCCATTTCTAAATTGATGGCCATATAGATTGCTTTGATTTTCCACTCTTGCAAATAAGGCTTCCACGCGTATTTTTATATATGCTTCCTTTTACACATGAAGAATAGTTTCTCAAAGATAGAGAAGATGTAAAATTGCTGCATTTATAATTTTAAAGGCTTTATTAGAAAATTATGAGTCTGCTTTCTCTTTCTTCTACCTGTTGGTTTTAGTTATTCCCTTGGGCAGCCTGAGCCATATTAGCAGCTCCGAAGTAATAGACCCTACTGGTTAAGACTGATAACTTCAGGTTCAGATGAATTTTGAGGGTAAGGGGGTCATGTTTTGAGGAAGCTTACTAAGCATTTATATACAGTAATTTAATTACTATGAGGTAGTAATGACTGCATGACTATCCCCACTTTACTCATTAGGAAATGGGAGGCAAAAAGAAGCAATATAATTACTCAGGGTCACACAACCGTAAGTGGTGGATCCTTTGTACAGGTGTGAACATTGAATCAGTACATGTAAAATTTCTTAGTATTCTGCTCAACATACAGAAAACATGCAATCGATGTTAGCGTCATTCTAGGATTAATTGGTGATAATTAGGGCTGTAGAATTATTACCATCACTACTTTACTACTCTCAGAATGTGATAAAGCTTATCTCTGGGGAGTTCACTTCATTTGTCTTAACAAAATGATATGGAATTGTGGTTTCAAGCCTTGGTTGGCCAATCTAGTTTATTCTGTTCCATAGCCACAAACTACATGCTTAAACTTTGAGAAAGTTGCCCTAATTAGCACCCTGGTGTTTACCCACAGATAAGATACATACACATATAGTTAAATATAAAGTGTGGATGCACATAAATTCTCATTTGTGATGGGGCAGAAGCCAGTGGGTGGGGAGCAGAGTTGCACTGGATGCCCACGATAGAGTAATGGAGGCCTATACTTGGCCCTTGAGGAGGACAGGTCAGCTGGCTTGGGATGCTGGAACACTGGAAGCAGACTATGAAATCAATTCCCTTCTGGAGGGAATGGCATATATTAATGCACTAAACACTACTATGGGGTAGAAGATGTGGTTACTAAGATGAAGAAAACACAGCCCTTGACCTCCAGAGGACAGAATTGTTGATGCATGTTTGCACCACGGGTGACACACAGGAACATACTCTAGAGGTGCATACAAAGTGTGGTGGGGTCTAGAATCTTCCAGAATATGTCATAGGAACAGAAGTGTGGGCAGGAATTTGAGGCAGAGGGAGAGGCATGTGAGAAGACATGGGTGTAACACAGCAGGGTGTGTGCAGGGCACTGCAGGGCCAGGAAGGATGACTGTGTGGTGTGGTGCACGTGAAGAGGGAGGGGTGAGGCATCATGAAGGAGGCTGAAAGCCATGTCAAGGAGTTTTGACTTTTATCTTAAAGGATATGGGCAACCACCAAAGGTTTTTTGTCTTTTTTTTTTGTTTGGTTTTTGTTTTTAGAAAGAAAAAGCTTGATTAAATCTTAATTGCACAAGGTGTTTCTTAAAATACTGGCACCCTGAGGAAAAGCTGGGCTGCCTTGAGGTGGGAGCAGACTTGTGGGAGAGAGAGCACAACAGGAATGGGGTCCAGGAAGGGGCTGGCAGCAGCCTGGGAAAATGTTAGAAGGTGGATCTTGTAACCATGACCAAGTTTGACTGACTACATTGGCTGGTCTGATAGTCTCACATGGAACAAACAAATAAATCAGAGAATACCTTTACCCTGATCAGTAGTTACAGAATTGTTTCATTTAATCGTTAAAATAACTTGTGATTTTGGCATCATTGTTACTCCCACCCTGCAGCTGAGTAAATGAAGGCTCACAGAAGTCAAGAAAGTGGCTTCAGAACCCATAGTGTGTGAGTGCCAGTATTCATTTGGCACAATTCAGCACTCCTTTGCTGCCAGGAGTGTCCCCAAAGGCCAGGGAAGTGACTACAGAGTTTATTATGCTGAGTTCCTGAATGGGGCATCACTCTGTGTGGCTGCAGAAAGAAAGCTTCAGTGCCCAGAGTTGATGCCTTCTGTGATAAAGTGGCCCTGCAGGGCCCCATGTGGTATGTGAGGTGATGGCCAGATATCCCTCTGAGGAGGAGGTGTGTGAGGGACCTGAAGAGCTAAATGTTCTCTCAACAGTTCCCTCTTCCCAAGGTGGAGGCAGCAGGTGAGACCTCCAAGGGCTGGCAAGGACAAGTGGCCTGTGACTCTCATCACAAGGGAATGATTGGACCAACACAAATCCATCATCACTTCTGGAAAAACTGCTCCCAGGACATGACTGACTGGCAACAGAGCTTAGCAGGGCACCTTGGCCCCCCAGGTGCTCCCTTTCTTCTGCAATGTTTCAGTGACAAGAAAAAGGGATTTCTTAAGTGCTCAGCTGTAAGAATGAGTGGGTTGATGGTGCTATGGTGCAACCCTACCCCACCCTGATGCCTCCTGCTGCATCAGGACCCTGGGTCTTGGCATTTCTATAGGCAGCCACACCTCTGAGTTAAGGAAAGTAGGATGCCTTTCACACTTTCTTTGGTTCTTCAGACACAGGCACACCTCGTTTTATTGCACTTTGCTTTACTATGCTTTGCAGATATTGTATTTTTTATAAATTGAAAGTTTGTGGAAACCCTGCATGGAAAAAAACCTATTGGTACCACTGTTTCCCAATAGCATTTGTTCAATTCATGTCTCTGTGTCACATTTTGGTTAATTCTCACAATAGTTTAAACTTTTTCATTATTATTATATTTGTTATGGTGATCTGTGATCAGTGATTTTAATGTTACTATTATAATTGTTTTGGGGAACCACAAACCATGTCCATATAAAAATTGCAAACAATCATAAATATGTGTTCTGACTTGTGTGTGTGCTCCACTGACCAGCCGTTCCACTGCCTCTGTCTCTCTCCTTGGACCTCACTATTCCCTGAGACACAAAAATATTAAAATTAGGCCAATTAAAAATCCTACAATGGCCCCTAAGTGTTCAAGTGAAAGGAAGAGTCACGAATCAAAAGCTAGAAAATGACTAAACTTAGTAAGGCATGTTGAAAGCCAAGATAGGCCAAAAGCTAAGTCTCTAGTGCCAAACAGCCAAGTGGTGAGTGCAGAGGAAAAGTTCTTGAAGGAAATTAAAAGTGCTACTCCAGTGAACACACAAATGATAAGAAAGTGAAACAGCCTATTTGCTGATATGGAGAAAATTTTAGTGGTCTGGATAGAAGATCAAACCAGTCACAACACTCCCTTTAATCCAAAACCAGATTCAGAGCAAGGCCCTAATTCCTTTCATTCTTGTGAAGGCTGAGGGAGGTGAAGAATTTGCAGACGAGTTTAAAGCTAACAGAGGTTGGTTCATGAGGTTTAAGGAAAGAAGCCACCTCCATAACATAAAAGTGCAAGACCAAGAGGCAAGTGCCGATGTCAAAGCTGCAAAGTTATCCAGATGATCTAGCTAAGATCACTAATAAAGGTGGCTACAAAAAACAACAGGGTTTCAATGTAGATAAAATAGCCTTGTATAGGAAGAAGATGCCATCTAGAACTTTCATAACTAGAAAGCATAAGTCAATGCCTGGCTTCTAAGCTTCAAAGGACAAGCAGACTCTCTCGTTAGAGGCTAATGCAGTGGTGACTTTAAGTGGAAGCCAGTGCTCATTGACCATTCCACAAACCCCAGGGCCCTTAAGAATTATGTTAAATCTACTCTGCCTGTGCTCTAGAAATAGCACAATAGAGCTTGGGTGACAGCACATCTGTTTCCAATATAGTTTACAAAACATTTTTAAGCCCACTGTTGAGACATAATGCTCAGAAAAAAAAGGCTCCTTTGAAAATGTTACTATTCATTGACAACGCTCCTGGTCAACCGGGAGCTCTGATGGTGATATACAATAATATTAATCTTGTTTTCATGATGCTAAAAACATCCATTCTGTGGCTCCTGGACCAAGGAGTAATTTTAAGTTTTAAAGTTAAAAAACTTTCAAGCCATATTATTTAAAAAATACATTTCCTAAGGCTATAGCTGCCATAGTGATTTCTCTGATGGAGCTGGGCAAAGTAAACGGAAAACCTTCTGGAAAGGATTCACCATCCTAATACCATTAAGATCATACATGATTCATGGTAAGAGGTCAAAAGGTAACAGGAGTTTGGAAGAAGGTGATTCCAACCCTCATGTATGACTTTGAGTGGTTCCAGACTTCAGTGGCGACAATAACTGCATATGTGGTAGAAATAGGAAGAGAATGCCAAAGTGGAGCCTGAAGATGGGACTGAATTGCTGCCTTCTCATGATCAAACTTGAATGGAGAAGGAGCGGGTTCTAATGGATGAGCGAAGACAGTGGTTTCCCGAGATGGAATCTACTCCTGGTGAAGATGCTGTGAAGATTGTTGAAATGACAACTAAGATTCAGAATATTACATACACTTAGTAAAGCAGCGGCAGGGTTTGAGAGGATTGACTTTGATTCTGAAAGTTCTACTGTGGGTAAAATGCTATCAAATAGCATCCTATGCTACAGAGAAATCATTCATGAAAGGAAGTCAGTTGATAGAGCAGTTCCATTGTTCCCTTATTTTAAGAACTTAATTTAGCCACTCCCACCTCCCTCAACCTCCACCCTGTTAGCCAGCGTTTTCCTGCCTGGTGAATGTGGATATTAACAGTACTTCCTTTATTGAGTTGCCATGACTCAATTAGGCAAGTGGCCTAATACATAGTAAGTCCTTAGATCCTGGCCTGGCCCACAGTAAGCACAAAATTCTTGGCTATCATCATTATCATTATTGTTTTTATGGGTGCCAACCTATCATTCTGAGAGAGTGTCTCAATTTTAACTCCCACAAGTATTGTATGAAAGCATTCATTTCTACACACCTTTGTCAACATGGGGTATTATCATTCCTCTTATTATTTCATTGTTTGCCAACCTGATAAGCAAACATGTTGCTTTAATTTTACTTCTTTGGTTACTAGTGATAAACATTCTTTTTGATGTCTTTGTTGGTATTTGTTTATTTGGGAAAATTGTTCATCTTTTTCTTTATGAATTTCTTTAATTTATTAATAATGTATATTAACCTTTTGCTGGTCATATGTTATAAATGTATTGTTTTCAGTTTTTCTTGTGCTATTTAATTTTGTTTCTTTTTTTAAAAAATGTTTAACTTTGAGAGAAAGAGAAACAGAGCATGAATGGGGGTGTGGGGGGAGGAGGAGAGAGAGACACACAGAATCCAAAGCAAGTGCCAGGCTCTGAGCTGTCAGCACAGAGCCCGATGTGGGCCTCAAACTCATGAGCTGTGAGATCATGACTGAGCTGAAGTTGGATGCTTGACTGAACCACCCAGGTTCCCCAATTATTTTGTTTCTACTTATAGACACAGAAATTGTATTTTATTTGCTGTTCTTGCCTATTATGCTTGCATACTGAAAAGAGTACCATGAGATAAGTTGCCTGTATTTTTCCAGTTTTTCTTTTTTTATAATTTTTACTTTTACTTTTTGAATTCAAATGAAATTAATTTGGAATTTTAATAGTTAATTTCCCCACTTTTTTGTTTAATTATCAATTATTATAAACTAAACTATATCTTTTGGTTTGTTTCTTGGCTGTCTATTCTTTTCCCATGTTTGTATTTTAAATTTTTTGTAGCTTTATAAAATACTTTAATATTTGTTGACACAAGTCCACTCTTCACTAATTTTTAAAGAAATGTTTTCTTGGCTATTATCATCTGATTATTTTCATAAATAAACTCTGGAATAATTTGTCACTTCTAAGGACACTACTGATTTTGATTAGCATTGTATTCATTTTATAAATTAATTTAGGGAGAATTGATATTTTTGCTGTTTGCATTTACCTACCTAGAAACATGGAGGTTATCTTTTATTTGTTTATTTACCTACCTAGAAACATGGAGATAACCTCTTATCTTTATAACTTATTTAATCAAGTTATTTTAAAATAAATTGCTTCAGATTTATAGAAAAGTTGCAAAGATAACACAGCATTCCTGTTGACCCTGCACAATTTTCCCTATTGTTAACATCTTACATTATTGTAATACATTTGTCACAATTAACGAACAAATATCAATATGTGTTATTATCAACTAATGTCCATACTCAATTTGTCCACCTATTTGTTTCCACCTGTCTTTTTTCTGCCCCAGCATCAGGATACCACATTAGTCACCATGTCTTTAGACTGTGGTATTTTCTCAGACTTTCCTTGTTTTATATGACCTCAACCGTTGTGAAGAGTGCTGGTCAGATATCTTGCAGAATGTTCCTCAGTTTGGGTTTGTCTGATTTTTTTTTTCATGATTATACTAAACATTGTGTTTTAGGTCATGGTAGCTAGAGCAAAAAGGAAAACAGAATAAATTATGGAAGTCTTGTTTTCCTCAAAGGAAACTTTTCATTAAAAAAGAAATATCAGTGGGACCTTACAGAAGAGGCATTGGGTGACCCAGAGCACCCAGTCTCCAGTAAGAGTGTGGTAACATACATAGTTTCCCATAGCCCCCTTTTGTTAAAACCTGCATAAAATCCTAGGTCAGCAAATGACATTTTGGTCCAAGGAAGGTCACTTTTTGAGCATCTAAGTTAATGCATTTGACTTCTGAGTCTTAACTTGTCTAACTTGTCTCCTACATAGAATTTAGAGGACAAGAGTGGTTAGATAGCAGCTTCCTTTGACTCTCTTTTCAGTGTTAGAAGTAAAGGCTGACAAACTGCCCAGGTTCAAGTCCTGGCTCCACCTCCTCACTAGTTTTCTGACTTTGACATCTTTAAAGTTCAGAGTCCCAGTCTCAGATGAAAGAAGCATAGGCCCTACTGGAGAGGGCTGTGGTGTGGATGATATCCATATCATACACGGACAACAATGTTGCCTATGGTCACCCTACTCTTGGTTGAGCCCTCTAGTAGATTCTGGAGCACTGAATGAGAAGGTACCATTTCAGATAAATGCCTGAAGTGCTTGTGCACTGTGCAAATACAGGATTTGGAAACAGGGGAGTAGGAAGCAGGCTTCATAATCTGTTATGAAAACTGAGAAGTCAAACCACTGCTCAAACCTACATGGTAGGTGGCCTGTGTTTGTACAGAGCCAGGCTTTGGGGCCACCTGCTGGTAAGGCTGAGTTTTCTCTGGGAAGAATTTAGGCTCAGCTCTAACCCTTATAGAGGTCCTTGACTGAGGCCCCAGTCTTCTCTCCCACAGCACAGGCAGAATTAATTTGTTCTGAAAACAAAAAGTTTTATTACAGGAATACCTTAGCAAGATTCCCCTGATCCTGAGCCAAGAGGCGTCTCTCAGGACCCCGTGGTTTTGAATTAGCTGCAAAATGGTTTCCTACCATTTTTGGCGGAATGTACAAGTTTGCTTCATGGAATTACTGAGTCAACTGAATTTTAGAGAAAATTTGCCAAAGACAGCTATTTTCAGTAATGATCAATTACTATTGATCCATATGCTCTGGAGGTAATTATAGTCTAGACCTGGTCCCTTGAGACCTTACCTGAACCATGATACAGAACTGTATCAGTCACCTTCCAATTCTACATGGCTTGAAGGCATAAATTTATTATATCCCAAAGTGTTGTTGCATTATTAGATAGGCATTAAGGGGATGCTAAAACATTGCTATATTCACCAATGTTTGAAGATGTATGACACCTATGATATTGCAGTTAGATTGAGGTTTGAATGTTGCCAAACATTAAGGACTGAGCGTTTACCTGAAACTTATTTAGGGCCTGAGCTCATGGTTGACATTGGCCTGTAGAGACTGAATCGTACTTATGTTTTGGGTCCTTGCCTGCACTTGGAGTCACTGTATTGATTCTTTGATGTTCAGTACTTTATGAACTAGATAAGAGCATTGTGGGCATACCCTCATCTTATAAACCTGTCCTTTTATGACACTGAGGACACAGGTGACTTCCACATAGCTTATAAGTACCAAGAATTCGAGGTCAAGCTAAAGGGGTCCCAGGTCCATTTTTTTTTAAGTTATAGCTCAATTATCTCTGCTTTTATGAAATAACTTTCTTATCCACCTGCTCATTCTGGCCACCTTTTAAGCTAGACACTTTTCTAGCATTGTATTTCTTTCATCATATTGTATTTGTTTCTTTGTTCATATGTTTGCCTCTTTCAGTAGACTTCGAGCCCCTTGAGGGCAGCAACTTTGTCTTATTTTCTGAATTCCTAGGGCATTGAGCCAGGCACAGAAGGTTCCCACTAGATGTGTATTGAATGTATGCACAGACCAATGAACACACTATGCCAGTTTCATGAGCAATCTTTGCATTCATACTTAGCTGTCAAACACTCGTTATGCCAGGGATTTGCCACTATTCTGCAGTGTGGAGCTGGAGACCAGCCTTCCTCTCCTGGGACCTTATACTAAGGTGCTCTGGGTAGGTCCCCTATTGTTTCATATACTTCATATATGTATGGGTGATTTCCCACTCCAGCGTTCTTGACTCCTGCTTAGAGCACTGGATGTGGCTAGAGGGCATCTAGTACAATCTCTTCTTTTCACAGGTAAGGGGCTCAACATTATTTATATCCTTGGCTCTTACCCACCCCAGAGATAGAAAAGAGGGCAGCAAATGGATCTGATGATTTGGTCCCAGATGAAGCTGAAACAGAGTAATCCTTTTATGCTATGTGAGTCCATGGATGGAATAGCCAATAAGACTCACCCATTTCTGGCTTTCACAACATCTGGGTCTATGGGCACCAAGGTGGATTTGTCACCTGGTTATTCCAGTAGAAGCAGTGATAATTATCAGCTGGTTCTTCTTCTTGCTGCCACACATCCGGCCCTCCTCACAGTCTGTCAAAACACGTTGCATAACTGTCCTCTTCTTTCAAATGTGCATGAGGCAACTCATTCTGAGTCAGACGTAGTGAGCTTTGTCATCAGTCAAGTGGATCTGGTCTTGGGAATGTCACCTGGGATTTGGAGAGCAATTTAAATTCTTGAGTTTAAAATTGGGTCAAGGTAAATGTGGGTGATGGTGTTGGTAGTAGTGTATTAAGCTGCAATTATATATAGACTGGGAATGTCAGAATCAGTGTTCTGACCCTAGCCTGGGTTGGACCTCAGCTGAGTACTCAACATATAGGTGGAAAAATGCTTGCCAGATTTTACACAGTTCTTTAAACATGAATAATTTAGTAAGTTTCTCTTTGTGTGTTTCATTTGTTTTTTATACCATGTTTTTGTCTATTTTTCTTCAAATTTTTATTTAAATTCTAGTTAGCGTATGGTATAATGTTGGTTTCAGGAGTAGAATTTAGTGATTCATCACTTACATATAACCCTCAGTGCTCATCCCAACAAGTGGCCTCGTTAGTACCCATCACCCCTATAGCCCATTCCCCCATCCAACACCCTTCCAGCAACCTTCAGTTTGTTCTTTATAGTTAAGAGCCTCTTATGGTTTGTCTCCCTTTTTTATCACTTCCCATATGTTCATCTGTTTTGTTTCTTAAATTCCACTTATGAATGGGATCATATATTTGTTTTTCTCTGACTGAATTATTTCTCTTAGCATAATATACGCTAGCCCCATCCACATCATTGCAAATGGCAAGATTTCATTCTTTTTTTTTGGCTGAATAATATTTTTTTTTAGTGTTTTATTTATTTTTGAGAGAGAGAGGGAGAGAGAGAGAGAGCACGAGTTGGGGAGGGGCAGAGGGAGAGGGAGACACAGAATCTGAAGCAGGCTCCAGGCTCTGAGCTGTCAGCAGAGAGCCTGATGCAGGGCTTGAACCCATGAACTGAACATGAGCCATGAACTGAAGTCAGATGCTTAACCAACTGAGCCACCCAGGTGCCTGCATGGCTGAGTAATATTCTATTGTGCATATATGCCACATCTTATTTACCCATTTATCAGTCAATAGACACTTGAGCTCTTTCATAATTTGGCTATTGTTTTTTTTTTATTTTTAAAAACATTTATTTATTATTGAAGGACAGAGAGAGACAGAGCATGAGCATGGGAGGGGCAGAGGGAGGGGGAGACACAGAATCTGAAGCAGGCTCCAGGCTCACTGTTGTCAGCACAGAGCCTGACACAGTGCTCAAACCCATAAACTGCAAGATCATGACCTGAGTCGAAGTCGGACGCTCACTGACTGAGCCACCCAGGTGCCCCTTTAGTTTGGCTATTGTTGATAATGCTTCTTATAGTCTTTTTTTTTAAATACTTTTATTTTTATAGTTTTTTAAAGCTCTATGCCCTTGGTGTGGCTCAAACTTATGACCCTGAGATCAAGAGTCATATGCTCTACTGGCTGAGCTAGCCAGGTGCCCCTATAGAATGTCTTCTGAAAGAAAAAGTTGGGGGCACTTGGGGTGGCTCAGTCGGTTAAGGATCCAACTTTGGCTCAGTTCGAGCTCTGCATTGGGCTTTGTGCTGACAGTACAGAGCCTGCTTCCAATCCTCTGAATCCCCCCCCACCTCAAAAATAAATAAACATTAAAAAAAATAAAAGTTTGGAAAACGTGAGGTGGAGGTGTGTGAAATGAGTACTCTCAAACTTTGTACAGTCACTAGCATGTGGGGGGCTTCTGAGGCCAGGGGCTTTTCCTTGCCCTTCAAACTGGGTGTGTCTCTCTGGAGGCTCCAGAGGGTAGGGTTGGGGTCTCTCTGAGGCTAGCTGTGTTCTGTCTTTAAACTGGGGTCTCTGGTGGTAATGGCTGGATCATCAGATGGAATGATTCCTCTAATGCTGGATGGAATCTGTAGACACTCAGACCTTCAACTGAGGACGCTGTGATGGACAAAAATGATAGAGGTACATTACCAAATGATAGAACCATAATTTTCCTTCTGCCTCTGTGGCCACGTGGCTTGTGCTTCAGGCTCAAGCAGTAGGCAAAGGGCAAGGGGGCAGGCATGGTGCCAGCATCCAGAGTTACCTGCACTGGCTCTGGAGGAGAGCCAGCTGTGTGTATGTATGTATGTGTGTGTGTGTATTTTATACACATGTGTATGCCTATGTGTTATGTTTATGTATGTGAGTGCACATGTGTTATGTATGTGGGTGCATGTGTATTATGTTCATGTGTGTGTAGTGTAGTGTGTGCCCATGGAGGATGTGTGTGTGTTTGTTTACATGTGTCATGGCATTTGGTGTGATGGGTACAGTGTGTAAACCTCATGTATGCATGAGGCTCTAAAGGGTAGAGAGGAAGTGGTGCTCCCTCTTCTAGGACATGGTGGGGGCTGAGAGGCAGGGATGGATAGGGTGAACTTCATGGTACAGCTCCATGTGGAATCTGACTATGGCCTGAAGCACACTCACCATTTGTACCTGATTTAGCCTCTATGGTGTTAAAGGCTCAGGTGGGGCTGCATTTGTAACTGGGGCACAGTGTTCATGCAAGTTCCAGGTCCACCCTGAAAGCCCTATAAATGGAGCCCAGGCTTCAGGGTTGGCTTCTCCCCTGGTTTTGGGAAGCAGGCTGCTCAGCCATGATCCTGCCCATTAGCTTGTCCACACCTGACACCCACAGCCACACATCTTTCATTAAGGCCTCTTATGTCCCAAGGTAGCTCTGGTCTGCAATTTTCTTTGAACAGCAAACAAATCCAACTAAATCCAGAGATACTGTATTTAACATCACTGTGTGGCAGTCCCCATGCAGAACTTTGGGATGAAGGGAAGAAAATGATAGGCTTGGCTTTCTGGGGGCCTGCAGGCAGGTCGGGGAGACTACCATGCCTACAAACCATTACATCCAGTGGGACCACCACCAAGGGATGACTTTTATGTGAATAGGTACAAATGGGGACACAAAATAGGTGAGCAAAGCTCAGGCTGTCAGGAGAAGGAGCTCTGCTGGAGAGCCCCACAGATGATGTGACACTTCGGCTAAATCTTGGAGGTGTTTTCCTGGTGACAAGTGGGGAAAAGGCCATTCCCAGGAGAGGGAAGAACATATGTAAAGTCGAATATGTTTTGAGAACTTCCATGATTTGGAACAGTTATGGCTGTCAAGTACTGCCTACTGGATAAGTCCTTTATACTTTCTATCTCCTATACTCCCTTGCTTCTACTCCCAGCCCATGACTGTAGACCTCAACGTGGGCTTCATTGAGAAAACAGAAGCCTTCAGCTGGGAACTGCCTTCTCTCCTCACCACCAAGTCAAACAGCCTAGCTGCCTTTTCTCCATCCTCCCTCCTGTTACCACTGAGCCAGTGTTCCTCCCCTCTCTCCACATGAACCCTTCAATTCACACATACTTATTGATACTTGCTGTGTAGCTTACTGTTCTGATGGTATGAATACAGTCATGAACAAGACTGACAAATCCATGTCCTCTTAGAGCTAATATTCAAATGGGAAAAATCAGAATAAACATCCAAAGAATTATTATCTAGCCAGCAGATACATGAAAAGATGCTCAATATCATTAATCACCATTGTCTAAATGACAATGAGATATTATCTCACACCCGTCAGAATGGCTAGAGCCAAAAATATAAGAAATAACAAGTGTTGGTGAGGATGTGGGGTGGGGGTGGGGGGCAAGGAATCTAATTTGTGGGAACACATATTAGTGCAGCCATTATGGAGAACAGTATTAAAAAATTAAAAATAGAACTATTGTACAATCCAGTAATTCCACTACTAGGTATTTATCAAAGAAAACAAAAACACTAATTCAAAAGACATAGGAACCACTATGGTTATTGTAGCATTATTTATAATAACCAAGTTATGGCAGCAACCTAAGTGTCCATCAATAGATGAATGGATAAAGAAGATGTGGTGTGTATATGCAATGGAATATTACTCAGTCATAAAAAAGAGTGAGATCTTGCCATTTGCAAGGACATGAATGGAGCCAGAAAGTATAATGATAAATGAAATAGGTCAGTCAGAGGAAGACAAATACATATGATTTCACTCATATGCAGAATTTAAGAAACAAAACAAATGAACAAAAAAAAAAAAAAAAGGAGACAAACAAAAAACCCAGACTCTTAAATACTGAGAACAAACTGGTGGTTGCCAGAGGGGAGGTGGATGAGGGGATAGGAAAGTTTTTTTACCTATATTATTATTGTGTTACGTAAGTGCTAAGAAGAAAATAAACTCAACACATAGAAAACAGAATGATGATGATGGTAATAATGGTGATGGTGACAGCCATGTGTGTGCGTGTATGTGTGTGTATAGCTAGGAGGCATGTAAGAACTTCTCAAGAATTAGCATGAGCTGGGACCTAAACAGTGAGGCTGCCAGGTATCTATTTTAAGTACCTCAGTCCTCAGTTTCTCCTCCCTCTCTATCCTCAATCTTCCCCCTCTCCTGGATCATTTCTTAGTGTCACTTACCCTAAGAAAAACCAAACAGTTCAAGTGTCCTTGACTCCTATTTTCCATCTCGCTATCACCCACTTTCTCTGTTCATGTTCATAACCAAGAACCTTGAAAGAACAGTCCACACAGATCATCTTCACCTTGGCATCTCCCTTTTGTCCCTTAGACCTCAGCACCACGTTCTATCCTGGCTTCTCTGCTGTCACTCAGACCAGTCTTGTCAAAGGTGTCAGAGACCTCTGTGATGTTTGAATCAACTTGATTCTCCTTGATTTCTTCCGCTCCTCTATTCTCCTGTCTTCTGAGACTTCACTTGCCTTCACTGCATGCTCCTTATTAGCTGGCTGGCCGAACAGGCTTCTCCTCCACTGTTCAAACTTGAGACCTGCAGGGTCCCCTGTTCTTCTCCTTGGGTGATTTCAGCGACTCTGAAATTTATATTTCTGCCCTAAACATCTCTGAGCTTGAGAATTATATATCCAGATATCTCCTAGTCTTTCACCTCTCTGTAAATGCCCTACCATCTACTCAAGATAAAAACCTGGGAGTGCTTCTGTGTTTTTCCCTCTTTTGTGCCACATAGTGAATCCACCTGTTAATGCTGTTAATTTCTCTTGCAAAACACTTCTCAGGTCCATCCTCTTTGTCTCTGCTGCTGCCATCCATTGTCTTTACTCATAACTACATGTCCTTTTAGGCATGCTCTATCATCCTTCTTTTATCCATTTTGCAGATTGAGTCATGTTTTGAGGTCTCGAGTCAAATCAAATGTCACTTCTCTGCTTAAAATCTTTCAGGGTCTTACTGTCACCTGCTAGACTTCAAGACCTGACACTGTCAAACTGCTAGGACTCACTAACCATTGTCTTACATTTTTCCTTAAGGTCTTCTTTCCAGCTTAAGTTTACCTCTTAGTTCATGCAAATGAAACCTGAAAACACCCCTCAGGTGATAGTGACTGCCCTGACAAGTCCTCCTGCTGACCCAGACCACTCATACATTTTGAGCTGAACCCCTGACTCATGCCTGCACAGACGGACCATGGAGTGACCTCTGGAATGACCTAACATTACCTTTACTTCATTATAATACTAAAAGCTCTGCCCCAGGAAGAGACCCAGCCTCATTTACATAACATACTATATATATATATATATATATATATATATATATATATGCATGTTTCCTTAAGGCACATATGTGACCTTATACCTGCCTCTACATACAATGACAAGGCTTCCCTTTTTAAATATTCATCCAAACTCGAAGCAAAAGGAACCCTTTCACCCTTGGGGAGCCACAGCTTTGGGAACTATTTCCCTGATCTCCTTATTTGCTGCAAAGTTTTCTTTGTGCAACAGCTCACCTGGTGCAGTTGCTGTGACTCATGAAGAAGCCAACTCATGTTAGTTCAGTTATATTCCCACTGCACTTTGGATAAAATCTAACACCATATACACGTTGTTTGAGGTGTAGTGGGACACACAGGTAGGTGCATGCTTATTCAGGTAAACAAGTATTCACATATGCATGTACATATTCATCCCGGCCATCATATCCACACACCAAAGTAACCTTGGGTGTCAGGGATGGGTCAGAGACCCATCAGAGTTTGACACACCCAATTCAAAGTATAGTGCCTGGTATGTAATTGGTGTCTACAAATATTTTTTGAATAATAGATTAATGAAGGAAGTTTATTTTATATCAGACTAAGCTTTATTGAATGAGAAGAGATTACAAATGTTAGCATCAGCTTTAGAAGATAATATGGAAGACATCTTTTTTAAGTATGATACAGACTCCAGAACGAGGCAACCTGGATTTGAAGCTCAGATTTCTCAGTTATTATCTGTGAGACCCTAATTAAGTTAATTAACTTCTCTGAGCCTTAGTTTCTTACCTATAAAATAGTGATAATAAGATGACCTATTTTTTTTGGTTGTTATAAGGGTTATAATAGATTTATTTATATACATTAAGTGCGTCGAAAATATCTGCTACATAGTATTTTCCAGTATTACAATTTTCTTTCTTCCTATTTCTATCTATCGATCTATCTATCATCTATCTATCTAATCTATCTCTACTCTCTACTTGGTACAGCAATGATTGTAGGGCACCTGGGTGGCTCAGTTTGTTAAGCAACTGACTCTTGATTTTGGCTCAGGTCATTATCTTATGGTTCTTGAGATCGAGCCCCACATTGGGCTTTGTGCTGACACTGTGAAGCCCCTTGGGGTTCTCTCTCTCTGTCCCTTCCTTGCTTGCACTCTCTCTCTCTCTCTCTCTCAACATAAATAAATAAACTTAAAAAAAAAATAAAGAAATGATTGCAACATTCCTGGCAGGTAGTTTTGCCAACGATGGGGAAAGCTCTTCCTGAAATCTTGAGCTACTTCTAACTGAATTCACAACGATTTGTTGTAAGATTGCTTCTTTATTAGCATGTAACACTATGCTAATAGTGACTCTGCTAATGCTAACTCCATGCTGTTTCTGGATCCCAGTTCCAACGTGGTCCAGGTTCTCCCACACTAACAAGCAATTCTCAGACACAAAATGGATGTCCTGACAATTTAACTCAATTCTGACACCATCAACCTGGAGGTGATAGCATCAGATTCCACTGGTTAAGGGCTCAGTCCCCCAGGACTGTACCCCTCCCCACCTCCCCAGAAGCCAGTAGCTAGTCCAGATTGTTCCCTGTACTTCTGACCCACCAGCCATAAGTCAGAAGTTCCCACAACCGCTTCCTTGGGTTTGATTAATTTGGGAGAGTGGGGGCGCCTGGGTGGCGCAGTCGGTTTAGCGTCCGACTTCAGCTCAGGTCACGATCTCACGGTCCGTGAGTTCAAGCCCCGCGTCGGGCTCTGGGCTGATGGCTCAGAGCCTGGAGCCTGTTTCCGATTCTGTGTCTTCCTCTCTCTCTGCCCCTCCCCCATTCATGCTCTGTCTCTCTCTGTCTCAAAAATAAATAAACGTTAAAAAAAAAATTGGTTAAATACCTTAATTTGGGAGAGTGATTTACAGAGTGAGATAAACACTGTACTTACTAGATTACTGGCTTATTATAAAAGGCTGTAACTCAAGAACAGCCAGATGGAAGTGGAGCATAGTTCTGAGGTAGCTTGGGGCAGACTGAGGACAAACTGCAAGCTAGCAACAACCCCCACCCCCACTCCCCAGGTGGGATGTGTGTGATATTCCTCAGGCACTCCTGGCTCAAGGACAAAGGAAAGGAAAGAAAACAAATGGCTGATAGTGTTCACAGTCATGCAGGACATGAGTCTCCATCAGTTTGCAAATATCTTAGTAAATTACAAGAAAAAGGCAATCTCCAGAAACCTATAGACTCAGTTTCCTGGAACCCCAACATCACCCCTCAGTGATGATATGGGGAACAAAGGCATTCTTAGATGTAGTCCAAAAGTCACAGGTTATTAACACAACAAAAGATATCCTTAGGATCTTTCTTACTCAGAAACCGACAAGGAGTAAGAGCTCTGTGTAAGAGACAACGAAGACCAAATATGTATTTTTTATTATAAATCACAATATCACAGTAATAATCAATGATATCTCACATTTTACCATTTACAGTGTGTTTTCATAAATATCTCATTTGATCCTGAGGATAGCCATGTAGGAGAAAGGTGGAGAGGTGATCAATGTTTCAATTTTACCAATGCAGAAACTGAAACTAGGAGATTTGCTCCTTGTCATGCAGTTGCTAGGTAACCCAGGACTCCACTACAAAAACTCTCCAGCAGGGGCTGCTTGTCCCCTGAAGAGGCATAAAACCATCCACTGGGGCCAGAACAAAATATTTGAATGTTTTTCTGTGTTTATCTTTTTCTCATCCTTTAAAATTATCTATGTTTTGTGTTTGCTTATAACATAAAATATTAGGATGATTGTACAAATCTATTACTTATAAATTATATATATGTATTATATGATGAAATTAAAATTCAAACTTTTTATTAAAGTATACATTCAGAAAAGTATAAATATCCTAAGTTCACAACTCAACAAAATTTTCAGTGATAACACAACCAGGTAAGCAGCCCATCCCCCCACCAAGTAAGAAACAGAATATTAGCATGACACAGACCTCCCTCCTGCTCCCTTTCAGTTACTACCATCCTGTCCTCAGTTCAAGTATAACCGCTGTCCTGACCTCTATGGTATAGGTTTGCTTTGTCAGTTTCTGTAGGTTATATAAATTGATGAGGGAGCATAAGGCAAGCTGACACCCTGCAACCCCCCCCACCCCCAGGTGGGATGTGTGTGACATTCCTCAGGCACTCCTGGCTACCCAAGAAAAAAGGAAAGGAAAGAAATGGCTAACTGATAGAGATCACAGTCATACAGGACATGACTCCATCAGTTTGCAAATATCTTAGTAAATTACAAGAAAAAGGCAATCTTGTCAATAGACTTATCTCCAGAAACCTATAGATTCAATTTCCTGGAGCCCCTAATGTCACCCTCCCCTCCACAATGATGTGGGGAACAAAGCCAAGAAGGAAATGGTAGGTAAAATTAAATTCCTTTATAATCTGCAGCCTATTGGCAAATACTTGAGGCAAATACAGATAGTAACATTTTTCTTACTTCTTAATGTTAATATTAATAGCTTATTAGAGAGAAAACAACCTTAACTTGAAAATAGCAAGGCCTTTTAGGAATCCTCTTTGATATATGCAAGTCCGGGAGGCCTCCCTTTGCCTTTACCTCCCCCAACTCCATAGTTACTCCTCATAACCCCAACATAGCTCTTCCTGCCCATGGGTCCTATTGACATGCTTTAATAAAATAACCTTTTTGCACCAACGGTGCCTTTGCCATCAGCTCCAAATCCCCACCACTCTGAAACCCCACCATAAATGATACAAATGGAAACTTACAGTATGTTTTATGTTGAACCATGAAGTTGTCAATATTCTAGTTGTTGACCTCCATAAAGGCAACTTCATAGAGTTCACTCTAATGTTTTTGCATGTCTATTTGCTCTCCTCCACTTAATTTATATTTAAGAGAGTCATCCATACTGCTGTGTGCAGCTGTATGTCATTCACACACATTGTAACCAAACCAACCTGAGTTCCTTAGTGAGTCAGAAACTGCACCAGTTTGAGTTGTCACACAAAGAAAACTTTTATTTGCAGCAAATAAGAAGATCAGGGGAATGGCTTCCAAAGCAATGACTCCCCAGGAGAGGGTGAATGGGCTCCTTTTGTTTAGACTTAGGATAAATATTTAAAAAGGGAAGCCTTGTCATTGTATACATAGGTGGGCATAAGGTCACACATGTGCCTTAAGGAACTGTGCCTATACATATATTTTATGCTATGTAAATGTGTAGCAGTGACACACACAGAGAGTTGGGACACCAAGGCTTTTCCTTCCAGGAAGCAGCTTTTTTTTTTTTTTTTTTTTTTTTTTGCCAGCACGGGTTTAGTGGGCTTAGACGCAAAAGGCTGAACCCTGAGCGAACTGGATTGGGGGGGGGGGTTGCCTTTTGTACAATTTTTGCTCCTTTATCTCCTATATATGGTAACAAATAGTCTGAATGGGCTGTCTATGTTACAGAATTGTGAGGAATCTCATGCACGTGCACATAGCCAAGTTGCCTTCTCTTGTCTTGAGCAGTTCACCACATGCCTTAGGGAGGGGCTTTACTACATTCCCCCCTTTGATGCACAGACCTCCTATTTTGGGTCAAAGAGCATCATCTTGGTTTAGAGGTTTATATTTCATATATATTATATATCATATATTTCATATATTTTATATGTCACATGCATGGCCATTTTCCTTTCTATCATTACCTCAATGAGGCTGGAGATGATGTTATAACCAGGGGAGCTAGGCAAGGTAGGATTAAGCAAACTCCCAAAATCAAGAGGGTAATACCTATGAGGGTTTTGAATCTCCCATTGGCAGTTAGAATAGGTGGTCTTATTGTGTCTGCAGGGCCCCAGGACTTTTCCTTGGCATGAGAAGTGGGTATGGTATGGTAAGGTCCAAGTGACTCCCTGGCCTGACCTGGTTTATGCAAACACATGAGTCACATGATGAGGAATTTAGGTCTACAGAAGGGGTCCAGATTAGAAGCAGCCAATACCAATGAAGCATCCTATCCACAAAAGGAAGTGAGCACTAACAGAAACCTCTCAACACACTCCCAGCCAGCTGGGGCAGCCTCTGCCAATCCTATGGCGAAGAGTAGAGGAAGAATCACAATAACAGCAAGGGACAAGGGGTGACAGTGTATCACAGTAAGGAAACAGATTTACAAAATAAGGACAGTCTTTTGTTTCATCAGACGGTTGATTCCTCAAGCTTCTGCTGTGCATAGATTAGTCAGCTTCCAGAGTGACTAAAGCAGGGCTGCAGTCTCCCAGAACCTCTGGAGTTGTAGATTGCTTCTTCTGGTTTGGTCAGTTTGCACAGAGTTGATGGATCAGTAACACACTCCCAGTCTCAAGATGCTGGCTTCATACTGCTGTGGTGAATCTGGTGATCACCTCGGCCACCTTGACTGCAGTAGGGGTGGACAAAATGACACTGAACAGACCCCTCCTGAAGGGTTTTAGGGTTTGGACATTCCACTTCTTCACCCATACAGCATCTCCTGTATAATAAAGGAGTGTCTGTGGTCAGACTCACAGGTAGTCCCTCCCTAACCCAATGGTGTAAGGTGGTTAGGGTAGAGCCAAGGGTCTGCATCTGTTGCCTTAGGGTTAGATTGCCTATCTCATTTAGACCATACAGGATTTAATCAGGGGAGAACCTGTCTGCTTAGTGTGGCTACACCTGATTCTTGACAAGGCGATTGGCAACACCTGGTCCCAGTGTAGGTGGGTCTCCTGACATAGTTTGCTGAATTACAGCTTCAGGGTTCGGTTCATTCATTCCACCTTTCTGGAGCTCTGGGGAGCTCTGGGGTCAATATGCTATCTGTAATTTCCAGATGATCTTAAACCCCTTTGCCAACAGCTGCACCACCTCAGCCACGAACACTGGCCTGTTATCTGATCCTATAGTTATAGGGATCCCAAATCAAGAAATGAGTTCAGGCCCCTTCATGTGCCTTTCCTGTGCAAGTAGGGAAGGCTTCCACCCGGCCTGAGAAATTACACACAAAGACCAACAGATATTTACAGCCTCAGACCCAGGGAAGCTCAGTGAAGTCCACTATCATATTTTCAAATGGGGCTCCTCTGACACTCTGCACCCCAGGGGCGACCATGGGTCCCTGACGTGGGTTATTCCAGGCACACATTTCACATTGGTGGCATACTGCTTGAGCTATGCTGGAGTCAAGGGATGTAGAAATATCGGCTCAATGTAGTCTCGAGAGTTGTCCAGTCAATATGGGTTTCCTAATGAAACTGCTTGACAAAAGCTGGAGCCAGGGCCTCAGGAATCGCTACTGGGCCATCTCCAAATTTCCATCATCCACCTGAGAAGTAGCTCCATTTTCAGTCTTAAACTAGGTACTCTCATGTTGTAAGTAATTAGGGTCCCATTCTGCCAGTGGACTAGGGAACAGTGCAGCAGAAGCCACTGATTCTGCTGTTCCCCTGGAGGCCACAAGCTTTGCCTCTTGGTCTGCCTTATGGGTTCCCTGTGCAGCTGAGGTGTCTCCCCTTTGGTGTCCCCAACAATGCATGACTGCCACCCTTTTAGAGGCCCACACAGCATATAAGAGTTTGAGGATTTCCTTACCATACTTTATGTCTTTTCCTCCTGAGTTTATTAAACCCTTCTCTTTATATAAAGTCCCATGTATGTAGAGGTGGTGAAGACATACTTAGAGTCTGTGTATATATTAACACATATCCCTGCTGCCAGTGGGAGGGCTCGAATTAGTGTGATGAGCTCTGCCTTCTGCGCCAAAATCCCCTTTGACATGGCTTTGGCCTCAATGATAGAATTCAGGGTCACCACAGAGTATCCTGCAAGGTGTTCCACCTCTTTCACAAAACTGCCACTGTCTGCGAAATACTCAGAGTCACAGTCCTTGAAGAGGTGGTCCCTCAAATCTGGTTGGCTGGAGAATACCTCATCCATGACTTCAATGCAGTCATGATCTGTTTGACCTGGCCCAAAAGAGAGTAGGGTTGCAGGGTTCAGGGTCAGCACTATTTCTAGGTGAATGTGCAGGTTCTCACATAGCATTTTTTGATATCTGATCATCTGGGCATTAGTTAGCCAGTATTGTCCCTTGTTAATTAATTAATTAATTATTATGTTAATACTGAATTATTAATGTTAATACTGAATGTGGCACTCGGACTGTCAATTCTTGTCCCATAGTTAATTTCTCAGCCTCAGTCTCTAAGAGAGCTATGGCTGCAAGTGCCCATAGGCAGGATAGCCAGCCTTGGGCAACAGAGTCAAGCTGCTTGAAGAGATGCCATGACCCCAATGGGGGATGCCATTACCCCAACGTCTGGGTTAGCACTCCCACTGTGATACCAGTACTTTCATGAATGTTCAAGATGGGCTTGGACATGTCTGGGGGCCCCAGACCAGGTGAGGGCTTGTTTGTTCTCTTTACAGGCCCTTTGCTGTACTTACTCCCATAACAGAGGTTCCCACTCTCCCCCCCTTTGTTGGGGGGGGGGACAAAACCTCATAAAGGGGTTTTGTCAAGACCAAGAAGCTAGGTATCCATATTCTACAGAAAACTGTGGCCCGAGAAACTCCCAGACTCCACATCACATTGATGAGACTGGGATAGAACAAACGGCCTGTTTTCCCTCTGGGCCAGGTTGGCGCTGCCCCTGGGAGAGGTGAAAGCCAAGGTACTTGACTTTCTTTTGACAGATTTGGGCCTTTTTCCTTGAGAAGTTATAGCCAGTTCCCCATAGGAGGGTAAGGAGCTGCCGAGTTCCTCCCATGCAGTCCTCCTGAGACCTTCCAGCTGCAGTAAGTCGTCTACATACTGAAGCAGGACACAGCCATGTTGATCTGCTGGGAAAGCTCTTAGGTCTGAGGCTAATGCAGTGCCAAAAATGGGGAGTTTTTAAAACCTTGAATTTTAAAATCTGGTCCAAGTCAACTGGCCCTCATCACCATTTTCAGGATCTTCCCACTGGAAGGCAAAGATTGGTTGACTCTGGGGAGGCCAGGTAGATGCAGAAGGTGTAGATTCTAGGCATGTGAAGAAGGCAGCTTCCACAGGGGTGAGACCCAAGAGAGTGTATGGGTTCAGGACAACCAGTGCAGGGTGACAGCAGCCTGATTTGCTGCACGCAGATCTTGGACTGGCCAATAGTCATTGGTGCCCAGCTTGTGGACTGGTAGGAGAGGCGTGTTCCAAGATGAGGGACAGGGTTGGAGGATCCCATATTTTAGAAGTCTCTCCAGGTACTACTGTATCCCCACCTGTGCCTTACAAGGGATGAAATATTGCTTTTGGTGGATGGGCTCTGCCCATGGCTTTAGTTCTACAATTATTGGACATAGGTTCCAGGCCAGTCCTGGTGGGTTGTCCTCAGCCCATACCCCCAGTACTCTGAAGGGCAGCTCAGGTCCCTGTTTTGGCTCCTCCCTGAGACTGTAGAGGCTCCATTCTTCCCCTTGGGGAATCGTGAGAGTCATAATCTTTGTTTCCAGCTTCTGTAGGGTCAGACCAGCTTGTCTTCAGGAGATGAAAGTAATCTGAACCTCCAGCTCCTTAACAGGTCCCAACCCATTAAACCCAGGGAAGTCGGGGAGGTACAGAAAATCTTGGATGACTTCATGGCAGCTTAAATTGCATTGCTACAGCAGCAGGAAGGGATGGTGTGTCCTATTGCCTGTGGTCCCCACATGTTTATCCGTGTGAGAGGGGGCCCACAGGTTGGTTCACCACCAAGTGTTTTGCCCCAGTATCTACCATGAAGTTGAACGTGGCTCCCCACATTCATTCAAACCATAGGCTCTTGGGGGCCTAACAAAATAAACCTGGTCTGTCCTAGTCCTCCTCATGGTCCTCCATGGCAGCTAGCCCCGCAAAATCATCTTCGGTGGCCCCATGACACCATGATGATGGTTGGTACTGGCCCTGGACCACACAGGTCCTTCTGCTTGGGGCCCTGCTGAGAATTACCCAGCTGCAGGGGACACTCATTTTTCCATTGACTGTCCTGATGACAGTGAGCACACTGGTTCTGTCGTAACTTTGGTCCTATGTGAGATGATCCTCCTTGCCATTCCCTTCTTTGCCCCGACCTCATCTCTGTGAGGCACCTTTCTGGGAGCGTTTCAACTGCTCCAGCAAGGCAGCAGCTAACATGTCTGCCTTTTTCTGCATCTTCTGGCCTTCTTCCCTTTGCACCACCTGGTCATGGTTGACAAACACCTTAGTTGCTACTTCCAGCAACTGACTGGCATTCATACCAGCAAAACCCTCTAGCTTTTGAAGCTTGCCCTGGATGTCCCCTTGGGCCTGACCTATGAAAGCTGCACTGACCATCTGCTGGTTAATGGGCACTTCTGGATCAAAAGGGGTGTAGAGATGAAATGTCTCACATAGTCTCTCATAGAACTGGCTTGGGCTCTCCTTGGATCCCTGGAGCACTTCTGATGTTTTACTTATATTTATGGCCTTTCCCCCCACCATTCTTTCATGCCATTTAGAAGGGCTTCTTGGGGCGCCTGGGTGGCGCAGTCGGTTAAGCGTCCGACTTCAGCCAGGTCACGATCTCGCGGTCCGTGAGTTCGAGCCCCACGTCAGGCTCTGGGCTGATGGCTCAGAGCCTGGAGCCTGTTTCCGATTCTGTGTCTCCGTCTCTCTCTGCCCCTCCCCCGCTCATGCTCTGTCTCTCTCTGTCCCCCCAAAAAATAAATAAACGTTCAAAAAAAAATATTTAGAAGGGCTTCTTGATACCATTAAGTCCTTTCAAGCCCTCCATCTACACTTGAGTCATTTGGGTCCCATTTGGGGTCCTCCCCAGGGAAGTGAGCCCGAGTATAAGCTTGGTGTCTAGTGTCCCAATGGGACAATTCTGTAACCATTTTAGGGCTGCCTGGGTAATTCGGTGATGCTCCTCTGTGTCAAAGAGGGTCAAGAGGAATTGGCAGCAGTCTGTCCAGGTAGGTTTATGGGTTTGAATTATGGACTGCATTAGTTGAATAATAGCCTGGGGCTTCTCCATATAGGAGGGAGTATGGTGCTTCCAATTTAGGAGGTCTGTGGTGATAAAGGGTTGGTATACAAAACCACACTGGCCTCCTTGAATTTGGCCGTCCTGATCATAATAGACGAGTCCCCTAGTTTCCCTCAGTGGTATCTGTAGGGCTCCCAAGTGTTGCTGCAGGGAGGGACTGTCTCCACTGACCTGATCTTTTAATCACCTTCAAGGAGAGGTGTATGGAGTTAGGACTGGTGATCCGGGTGAGACGGTCCATCTGGAGAGGCCAGTGGTGCTAAAGGTGGCAAGGCTTTGGGACTAGGGGCAGGCTCTGATGGAGTTTTGGCAGCTGGAGAGGTTGGAGACACAGATGGCAGTGAGGGGTACAGTGGGGCATATGGTAGTGGGGTTTCCTCAGGCTCTCCTGACAGTGTGGGTTTTTCAGTTTTTGGCTGGCATTTGGAGGAAGCCATGACATGAGGCATAAGTTTACAGTTCTCCTCAACACAGACTTTTAGCCAAGGCAGCTGGGATAGGAGGACCAGGCCTTGCCAACAGTCAATGTAAGGAAATTGGTCAAGGTGGTCTGGATCCCCTACAACAACCCTGAACACTTGGCCAACTAGTTCCTTATCAAGTGGGCCCTTGGAGGGCCAGCCCACCCAAAACAATGTTTAATCAATTTCATAGAAAGTCTGGAACTTTCTGGGAGTTAATTTCACACCATAATCTTGTGAATATCCCTTTATGAAATTCCTCTACATACACTCTAGGGGAGCCAGTTTACTCTGCTTTCCACCCATTTCCTGCCCCTAACTGACAACTTTCATGCACAAGAGAGGAAAAAGGGGGAAGGGAGGGACTGATTTGTTAAAGATGCACACTTGCTTCCTCCGTTTCCAGTCGCTCTCCTCTCAGAGATATTTCAGGTGCTTCTTAGCATTGGCAGGTTGACTATCAAGCCCTGACCTGGATCAGATTCCTGAGAAGTCTGATGCCACCCTAAGCCATATGAGGTCGCCACAGAACCATGGATGGGGACTCAACACATGCTTCAACCTACTGGTCAGGTGGAACCATTCTGCTGTCCATCTCATTCACACAAAGCCACACAGTGACTCCAAACCTCTGCCCAGTTCTCAGAGCCTTGGAATTGGGGTTTTGTTCCTTATGGAATTACTCAGGTGACTGTAGGAGGTGATCAGGCTCACATTATGCCTTCTAGGGGCATAAGAACAAACCCGAGTTCTTACCAGTCTGATGGGCAGTGCTCCCTGAGCTGGTTCCTGGGCCTCACCCAGTTCTTTTGTGCATCCAGGGTCCTCACCCTGGCATGCCAGAAGGGGATAATCTCCTATGGATTAAGTGGCCTGCTGCCTCCAGGTGAGGTCTCCTCTCCTGGTGCTCCAAGGTTCATAGCCTGGAGACAGGGAGGTGAAACATTATCTTTGCCTCTGGGGAGAGCTTCCATGAAATGTAGTGGTGAGTCACACACAGAGAGTGAGGACACTGAGGTTCTTTTTTTGAGGAAGCCACTTTATTTGTGCCAGCACAGGCTCAGTGGGCTAAGACCCAAAAGGATGAGCCCCAAGTGCAGCGGGGGGTGGGGGGAGGTGGTTCTCTTTTGTACCATTTTTCAACTTGTCTCCCATATATGGTAGTATTCATCCTGAATGGGCAGTCTATGTTACAGAGTCATGAGGAATCTTAGGCATGCACACATAACCAGGTTGGCTTCCCTTGTCTTGAGGTTTTCACCACATTTCTTAGGGAGGGGCTCTACCACAAATGAGGCTGGAACAGAGATTTTAGCATAATAATGAGGTAAAGGTAATGTTAGGTCATTCCAGAGGTCACTCCATGGTACATCTGTGCAGGCATGAGTCAGGGGTTCAGCTCAAAATGTCTGGCTGGTCTGGGTCAGCAGAAGGTCTTGTCAGGGCAGTCACCATCACCTGAAGAGTGTTTTCTGGTTTCATTTGCCTGAGTCAAGAGGTAAGCTAGAAAGAAGAGTTAAGGAAAAATGTAAGGCAATGGTTAGTGAGTACAAGTAGGTAGGAAGTAAGTGTAATGTCTTGGGGTCCAACTGGTGATATCACTGTATGCTTGAAAGGAATCTATTCAAAGCTCCCCTCACCCCCCAGGAAAGCTTACAGACAAAATTCACAGCTGCCTGTACTTGACCCTAATTCTACATTTTTCTCGGTCACAGGGCCCTACATTTTCAGAAAATAGTCCCCAAGAAGAAAACATATTCTTCTCTAGCCTGACCACAACTCACATCCCAGAGGAACCCCGCACAGAATCCTGCTGAGAAACATGCCACCTGCAGCTCCACCTGGCCAAGAGTCCACACCCTCCCCACACCCCCATGAGAACAGATGCAACACTCTCAGACCCTTAAGAAAATAAGAAATTAAGTTAAAAGCCCAGCTGAACAGAGGATCAGGGCCAACATCTCTCTTGATGTCTGTCCCCTTTCCTCCCTTGGAGAGTGAATAAACTCTCTCCGGCTTGTCACTCTACTCTTCACAATTCTTTGCTGCCCAATTCACTGGCCACTATAATAATGTTGTTCTAGTATATGAATATTTTACAGGAGGGTAGGAGAGACACTGGTCCTTGTCTCGTGGATCCAAAGAATGAATCTTGAGGACAAAAGAGAATGAGTAAGTTGATAGAGTTTATCTAGGGAAAGTACAAAGCTCTTGAGGGTGAGTGGGTTCTCTACTGGGTTGCCACCAAGGATTTTTGTCCCTGGCTTTTTATTGAGACCTATCAGGAACTGTATGAGAAGTAAGCCCACTGACCCAATCAAAGGAGGGACACGGAGACCCAGAGCACAGTAAAGCAAGGCTTTAATCAACATTCTTGCAAGAGTGGGTGTCTGAGGAACAGGCACACCCGAGGCAGTTACACCAGGCAGTTTATCTCCTAGAATGCAAGTCCCTCCTCTGGTTCCTCATTGGCTGAGTACTACAGAGGTTACAGCCTTACCCAGAGTTGCCTATGCCTATGTAAGGCAAAAAGTAGTCTGATTGGAACAAATGTACATTTCCTGACATGCCCCAGACTTTCGGTCCCTCCTTTGTTCTTTGGTGCATGCCCATTGCAAAGCCTGCAAAAATAAACATGCAAAATGGAGGGGGAAGAAGAACCAGGAAGTGATGTGTCTAGGGGTTTGGGACTCCACTGTGGGGTGGGGGTTGTTCACACATATTTCCAATAGGTTGTAAACCTATTGTTAACTAGACAGCACAGCTTTTATTTAGTATTTCTGAAAATGAATCATCTCATTTACTTGTCACAGCTCAACAACAATTTGTGAGATTCTATTCATGGCAGCTAGCATGGACAGGTCTGGAATGCATTTGTCCTTTTTCTTCCCAAACCCACCTGCATCTACAGCCAGGGACTGTGGGGGCAGGGCGCAGTGGACACGCTGAGGAATAGGAGGGCCAAAGCCAGCCACTTTGGTGGGCCTTGAAGTCTAGGGCATGGCCCGGGTGGAGCCACCACAGCTGCAGTGAGCATCGCTGGGGGTCCCTTATCTATCCCTGCCTACTGTTAGCCCTTTCCCTATTCAAATATACCAAAATTTGTGTATTCATTGATTACAATTTGGGTAGTTTCTGATATTTGGCTATTATGACTAATACTAGAATGAACATTCTAATATCTGACTTTTAGGGATCAAATGTGGATATTGACCAGCCAAAGATAAAACTGCAAGCTGCAGAATAAAAGGTGTACATTTATTTGGGTCTCAGTGTTGCAGGATTTTTTTTACCTCAATACTCAGGATTCATTGCCTTGCCACTTCAAAGAATGAAAAGGTAGACACAAAATGAACAGCAGGCAAAAGTTTATTAGAGGATAATATTAGAAAGAATAATATAAAAGTTCTCTTTGCAGAAAGGGGGTATTAGAAAGTGAATACCACCCCCCACCCTGACTATAGGCAAGGGTCTTTGTTTTACACAGTTCTGGTCAACACCCCCCCTTCCCAGCCTCCTGTTTCTTGTTCTTTCTCAGGTTCTACCCTTAATGACTTGATAACTCTAGGTGCTGGGTTGTCCATTCTTGATTGGCTTGACTCCATTGTGTGAGGAGTCAGGCTATGGTCCTACTGCCCTCGTATAATGTAAGTTTTATGATTTACTTATTTTAGTTAGGTATTTTGATTGCAAAATTCCTGAGGGGAACCTGAGGGGGAGTAGGTGGTGTCTGTTACATTCTTAAGAGGGACCTTACACCCAAGAGAGTTTGCTGTGGTCAGAAGCTCCCAGCATTTTTCCAAAATATGTGTTTTTCCCCCATCCAGGGACCTCAGGTTCCTAACCTTTCCCTCTCTTCCTGTCTTACCCTATGTTTTTTATCATATTAGGGATTGCAGTCTGGAAGAGATAGAGTGGACTGAAATGGAGTGTGCTCTGGAAAGACAAAGGAAGTTAGGACTTTCAAAGAAGAAAGAGAGAATTTATCTACACTGTTTTCAGCAAAATATGATTAGTGCTGGTTTATACAGTTACACTAATCTATGCGTGGTTGGTTGCTAGGGTTAGTGCTGGGCAGAAAGTTCATTTTTGTCCATTCTAACATGCAACAGATGCCTTGGCTTTTAGCTGAGTTCAGCAACAATTGTGAGAATTTGAGACAGGAGATACACATAAATCCCACCTCCTCAGTGTGCTCCCAGCTCCATTTGAAATAGCCCTCTTAGCAATGTTTACTCCATGTTATTCTTTCCCTTAGAACAGGGTGTATGCCTAGGAGAGGAGTTGTTTCATCATTGGCTACTCACAAACTCAGCCTCAGTAATCATTACCAAAGAGATTTCCAAAGTGGCTTCACCAATTTGCACTCCTGATGTGGGAAACAAAGGCAGAAAGAAATCAGGATAAAATTAAATTTCCTTATAACCTGCAGCCAGTTGACAAGTACTTAAGACAGGCAGATTATAGCACTCTTCCAGGAACTCCATACTGTCTTAATGTTAGTGCTTTGTTAGAGGGAAAAACAACCTTAGCTTGACAATAGCTAGCCTCCAGGATCCTGCAAATCTTGAACATATAAAAGTCCTTTTGGAAACTTCCCTGTCTTTACTTTCCCCAACTCCCAAGTATATAATCAGCCACTCCTCACAATCCTGAGGCAGCTCCTCTGTCCATGGGTCCTGTCTCTGTGCTTTAATAAAACCACCTTTCTGTACTGAAGACGTCAGCTCTGAATCCTAACACAGCACTTCAGACCACATCACTCCCACAACTTCACCAACCATTGTTTTAATTCCAGCCATTCCAGTGGGTTGTGGTATTCCACTGAGGTTTTAATTTGTATTTCTCTGGTGAGTAGTGAGGCTGAACACCGTCTTCATATGTTTATAGGTCATGCACAAATATTTTTTTATTATTAGGGAGTGCAACATAAAAGTTTCAAGACTCGGGAAGACTAGGATATCTCCTTGAATAGTTTGGACTACTGTTTCCTCAGACCACTGTAGGAGAGGATGTTCTCACCTGTCTCCAGTGCTGTGACAGAAAAAGGAGGCAAGGAGCAGAGGGGAGATGAAGACTTCCACTTCTCATCTTTGCCAGGGTCTACCCTGTGTTTGAGCAAAAACTTGTTCTGTATACAACACCCAGTTTTCTGCACCTGAGTGGCATGTTCCTAGGACTCTGGGAAAAATGTCTCTTCAGTGATTGGCTGGAAAAAGCTGTTTTCCCTATATTCAGAGCAACCTGTAAGAGATTCAAATGCTAGAGTAGATGGGACTTAAAAATGATAAAGGAAATTCTCAACTTTCAAAATTTGCTGGTTCTGTTCTTGGGACCCCAGGGAAGCTATACCTTAACATTTACAAAGGTCAAAATGACTTGGCAAAACCTCAAAGCTTGGGCTCTATTTCTGCCCCAAGCACACATTATACTCTGCATCCTAAAACAAACAAAAAATAAAAACAAAAAGGAGAATTCCAAAAATAAAGATAAAAACAAAAAAAAACCCCTCATATCAGATTAAAGTCTGATTAACCATCAAATTAAAGTCAAAGTCTTGCACATACTAAAAACATAAGATAAAGTCTATAGCTTTCTGGAATGTTCCTTGTCATGATGATTTGTAACTATGTAAAAAATGTGTATATAACCTTGTACCAAATGTTCCTTCCCCAGAGCGCTCTTCTTTGTGAAGATTGTGTGTCCCGTGCAGCTATCCCTTTTCTTTCCCCAAAATATTTTTATTAATATGGCAGGTGATGTTTTATTTTGTTTTGTTTTGTTTTAGTTTGAGACAGAGAGAAAGAGAGAGAGAGAGAGAATGGGCAGGGGAGGGACAGAGGGATAGAGAGAGAGAATCTTAATCAGGCTCCACACTCAGTGCATATCCCACATGGGGCTCGATCCCACGACCCTGGGATCATGACCTGAGCCAAAATCTAGAGTCATTCAGGCACCTCCTGGGAAGCTATCCTAACTAGAGGTCAAATAAAACTCTTTTCCTTTCTCTTTAAAATTTTAGAAAAGCTTTGTTCATTTAGTGTTGATATAAGATTTTTAAAAATCTAATCAATGAATTAAGAATGAAATGCCTTTTGTAGCAATGTGGATGGAACTGGAGAGTGTTATGCTAAGTGAAATAAGTCACACAGAGAAAGACAGATACCATATGTTTTCACTCTTGTGTGGATCCTGAGAAACTTAACAGAAGACCATGGGGGAGGGTAAGGAAAAAAAAAAGTTAGAGAGGGAGGGAGCCAAACCATAAGAAACTCTTGAAAACAGAACAAACTGAAGGTTGATGGGGGGTGGGAGGGAGGGGAAAGTGGGTGATGGGCATTGAGGAGGGCACCTATTGGGATGAGCACTGGGTGTTGTATGGAAACCAATTTGACAATAAATTTCATATTAAAAAATAAATAAAAAAATAAAAATCTAATCAATAAATGTCCTATTTACCTTGGCTAGTCATTTGGTCTCTTCTTGCATACTTTCAGTGATGAAGAACTCACTACTGCATAAGCAGCCCATTTCATTACTGGGCCATTTGATTCCTGTTACCAGCAGAAACCTGTATTCCTGTATCATGTGTCACGTATCATGTAGTGTGTCCAGAGTGATACTCCAGAGGCCACTGCCTGCAGGCCTTCCTTGCAGTTGCCCCCAATCCCTAGTTCCCGCATGGCTGGCTTCTCTGTGTCCTTCATGTTTCCACTCAGATGTCACCTATTCAGAGATGCTTTTCCAGACTATCTGACTGAAGAGTGTCTTGTCACCCTGTTTTATTTCCTACATTTTAAATTTTATGCATTTGCCTAGGTGGTTTTTGTCTGTCTCCTGTTTGCATAGACTCTGGGAGGCAGGAACTCTATGCATCTAGGTCACTGTTGTATCTTCAGTGCTTGCAACAATGCTCGGCACTGACAAGGCTCTCAATTATTTTTTTAAAGAAAGAACAGAAGTAATAAGTCTAGGTTTGTATCCCTGCAGTCTGATTCCTGAGCCTACGTCCTGAACCACCATGCCTATTGCCCCCACTCCAGACGTTATTTAACTCTATCTTGCACATTAAGCCTTCCTACTGCTCTATTAGATGCTACATCTCTGCTTTTGCCTGCACCAGCACCTAGCATTGGCCAGTCCCAAGTGCAGCCATCTCTGACATGTGGCCAGGCTTGGTATGGCCCATGGAAGGCCCAGTGTCTCTGTGGTCAGTAGGTGGTGCTGTTGGGAAGAGAAAAGCAGTCCTCAGGGCTTTTAAAGGAGGGCTGGTTGGTTCTGAGACTGGTTGGGCGTGGGGGAGATGGGGAGCCCTACCAGCCCACCCTCTCTTCTTTTAGCCACCACTAGGTGGTAGGCAAGTGTCCATGGGAGAGAAGGAAAAACAGGAGTGGGTGAGTCCAGACCTGCTGCCTACTGGTCAGGGTGTCCTGATGTTAATGACGGTAGTGGGGACAGGGGGGTGGTGCATGAGGATGTCCCCCAACTCTCTGGCTGAGGACCTGACAGTTTGTGCCTGTACAAGGCTAACCTAGGGACCTGCCTGTTGGTCTAGTGTCCCTCACCCAACATACATACGTACACACACACACACACACACACACACAGAATGGAGCTGTGGAGGAAGGCAGGCAGTGGTCACTAAGCCTTCTCGGTACACACATAGTTTTCCAGAGAGTTCTCCCCCTTCCAACCTGGGGGTTTGAATTCCTCCAGAATTCTCATTTGCTTTCCCTCTATGCTCCCACAGCCCCAAGCATCATCTTCTCTACTAACACAGGTACACAGGGTGACCAACTTGTCTTGGACTAGCCCAATGTCCTGCATGCTGGACACCCCCTCAGTCCCAGGCAAACCATGATGGTTGGTCACCCTAAAAACAAAAAAAGCCTCTTTCCTCTCTGATCAAAGGACATTCTGGTTGGCTGACTCTGAGAGTACCTAAGACTTCAGTGTAGTTGGTCCCATGAAGACAGGCAAAAAGCAGAGTGAGGCTCAAGGGCTGTCATCTAGGACTCTCATGCTGACAGGAGATATAGGTAATTACATATAAGGTAGCTGCAAGGGTGTAATAGACCCCTCGGAACCTGTGCAGGTACACCTGTTGGCTCCTTGACATGGAAGCTTTCCTGGAGGAGGAGAGTTTGAAACCCATGGGCTGAAAGACACAAGCAGAGGGAGAATCCTGGGTAAGAGGGAGAGAGGCAGGTGCAAATGGAAAGGAGGCCACGATGGGTCATCAGGTACACAAGCACATGGAACAGGAGAGAAAGGAGGTCCAGAAGGCAAAGAAGCAAGGAATAAAGGGAGAGGTATTCTAAACCTGGACTGGGAAAATTGGATTTGGAAGTTAGTGAGGAATTTCTGTAAAGTGCCACTCAAGGATGAAGTGTTTGGGCCCCAAAACACATGGGAGGAGTCACGTCCCATCACTTATGTATCCTTTCCTTTAGCATCAAGCCATGATCCACACTGTCCCCAGGGTTCCCAGGTCCCCATGGCTTCCCAGGGGTGTTCTAGAGGCCAGAGTAATGTTCTGTCTCTCGACCTCAGGGTCAGATCCTCTGATTCTTGCTGTACTGATAAGGTCCTTTGCTCCTGGGTCCCAATTTTGCTCAGGAGAGTTAGATGAGTTAGATGAATCTTATGCCAGACAGGTTAGAAGGAGGCCTAGTGCTCACACTTGCTATCACTTTCTAGTTGATCACCTCTAACTCATGGGAATGTGACACATCCAAGGACAGCTCCTGTCACCAGCAAACAGATCTCATAAGAAAGTTCTTAAGCTGAACCAAACCCATAGCTTCTATCCATTGGTCCCAGCTGTGTCCTTTGGAACGTCACAGAAATCCTATCCTTTTCTCATAAAAACACTTAGAATATTGAGAACAGCCCTCCTGCTCCCTCGGGTGTTTTCTAGCCTAAATATATTCCACCAGTTTCTAATATGAAAGTCTTCACATGGGTCCCTCCCACCAGGGCCTCCAGAGCCTGGTACAGTGTCTTGTGCAAAGCAGGTTCTCCATAAATGTCCACTGATGCTTTCTTGACACATTTCCTCTTGACTTGTGGAGCCCATAGGTCCGCACTTGTCACATACTGAGTTAACTGTGTCAAAACTGAGACCAAATCAAGTTAGAGAAAAGAACAAAAGAACAGTTCACAAAACTGGAAGATTTCAAGCTGAAAGTGGCAAGAAGCACACAAAATGAGTGTGACAGCTCAGTTGACCAATGAAGTACATTGATCTCTAGTAATGACTGACCACTAGACACCTACATTCCTTTTAGGGGAACAGTGATAAATAAACTCACTTGTTTATAACCAATTGGCTAAGGAAGCTGTAAGGTCATGCTGTATGAGGAAAATTTAAATTCACTTACAGTCAGAGCCCACATTTTGGGGGGGAAATCAAGGTAATTGTAAATTTCAGTTATGTGGCTATAGGTGTTTGGTCTTCAAACTATGGCCTCCATTTTTGTTTTTTTCCTTAGTGATTACCAACTAGAACTTCTAAATCCAGACTCTCCTTGGTAATGTCCCTCTCCCTCTTTCTGAAAGCTTCAGCGCAGATACAAAGAGGTAGGTCCTAGCTGTCCCATGTCCAGGTCTATGTCATTAGGGTCCTGACCCCAAAGTAACAGTGTGGGTAGGGCCTGGGTCAGAGCTCTGTGAGCATGAGAAAGGTGTGGTGGTTTTCATGGCAGAGTTTGATGAAGGCTTGCTTGTTCTCTCATGTATAATCTGTAGGGTTGTCTCCTTACCATCTACTGAGGCCTCTCATATAATCATAGAGCTGTCCTTTCTTTGATATTGCTGGGCTCTCTGCTTGTCAGCCCCATGCTTCCTCTTGACATCTTAGTGTCCCATCTTGGACTCCAATGGGTGCATGCCTTTAGTGTTGGAAGACAAAGACGTTTCTTGGTCTTCAGCTAGGCTGGAGAAGTGTCATGAACCTCCCTCAGCCCAGTCAGAGATGCTATTGCTAGGAAGGTTCTCTGGTGCCTCTTTGTAGGTTGTGGCTCTGAGGGAACACAGTCTTATTCCAAAGTTGGAAAATGGAAGAGAAAACTTATTCCAACCAAGTAGAGAGGCAAAAAAACCCGTGTGATTCAGGCATCTGGAGATGTTCAGGGACTTGGGATATCCAGGTTTTGGAGAGGCCTTCTGTGGATTGTGGAAAGAAGCTCTCTAGCCCTGCGCAGGGATGCTGCCTGTCTGTTCTCCAGCACCTGGCATAGCACGTGGCACTTGGTAGGTGGATGAGTAAATGAATGAATGTGCAGACAGCTCCAGAAATCTTTCCTGTGTGCCATAGGCACTTCATGCAAGTAAGAGCTCTGTTCTGGAGTCAAGAAGGACTCCAGTTAGAATCTTGACTTCAGCACTTACTTGCTTTGTGAGGCCAGACCAGTTCCCTAATAAAAGGGCAACACATGAACCCTGCTTCCAGGATTCCCTCCGAGAATGTGCACAGGGATCAGGGTCCATTTTTGACATCTGCAGACTCAGGCAGTCCTCAGGGCTTTGTGTTTCTGTTTGAAATCTTTCCCCAAGTTGCCCCATGACCCCTCATCTCTTGCCTTAGAAAATCTCTAAGATTAAGAGACCGGGTTGACTCCAGTGCTGCAAAACCCTCAGGTCAGCCAAGCAGCTCTCCATTGGGCACACCCCTATGGGCTGACTCAGAAGAGGGGCCTAGGAGGGTGAGTGAGGGGCTCCTTTAGCTCTCAGGAGACTGGCCCTTGACATAAGGGTCCAAGTTAGACCTTGGGGCACCACTGAGGAAGCATCTATGTATTCTTTCATATGTCTTGCTTCTGCTGGACCCTTTCAGTAAGGGGAAGTGGACTACATGGGGCAGGGAGGTGACCTGGGCTGACTTGGCTCTTCTTAAAACTGGGATCGCAGGGCAATTTCTCTATCTCAGACTCTATCTCAGAGGCATGCTTAATTCTTGCTTCTGACAAGGATGCTATGTTTATAAGGTGTCATGGATTCACTCGGGACCCCTTCTTCCATACAACTCTCCTCATCCCCATCTGAGACCTTTCTTCTGAAGGCAAGTATCAGAGAGGAGAGAACCCATAGTAGCAAGAATTCTGGACCTAAAGTTCTGAGGACAGGTCCCAGGCCCTGTTGGATTCTCCCAGGTGTGAAGTGTGTGTATACATGAGCCCACGATGTGTTGTGGGGGAGGGTGGAGGAGTCCAGGTGATCCTCTGTCATGGAGCCTCTGTCAACATTGTTGTTCTATGCTTCTGTAAGGTCTCTTTCTCATTCCTACTCCAGATTGTCCATAAAAGGGGGAACAAAATCATCACAAGGATGGCCTGTGATTGGGTGGTGGGAAGGAAAGAGCACACATTAAGTCAGACATCAGCCTTGGGATCAGCTTTATTCTGTATTTTACCTTCACAAGGGAGAAGAAAGCAATGAAGCTGAAGAGAAGACTAGGCTGCACCACACAGACACAAATCACATGTCTAAAGAATGTACGTGAAATTACAGGGCCCAAAGCAGACCAGACATCAAGCACAAAGATCAACCAGGATCCCAGACATCCTATCTCATCTGTCCTGTTTAGATTCAACCATTTACATATGTATTTTTTTTTATTTTTAAAAGCAGAACTAACATTCCAATGTCCAATAATTTGCTGTTCCTTTTTAGAATGCAGAGACTAAATGATTCAATTTTTTATTTCTGTAGTACCACCAACCTCTTCTCTGTATTCATGGTGGTGGTGGTGGTGGTGATCGTACAAGGTCCATCAAATTTCAGCTTTTTTTGAGGCTTGAGTGAGAGGCTGATACTCTGAATGAGGAACGAAAGCATCCTTGGCTGTTACACACTCAAGGCTGGGTAAGTTTGTGCCCCAAGGGAGCTGAACTAGGCTTCTGTGGTCTCCCCTTATAACTGCACTGTTCCTATGATGGCAACCTTCTATTAGACTGCTGTGAACAATACTTATTCACAAAGACTGATGAAATACAGAGAGAAATGTCTTCAGAGACAACAGACCCGGTCCTGGAATACTGAGGAAACCAGGAGGCAAGAACAAGGTGCACACAGAGGTATCCACAGGTGAAGGCTACCATAGCATGAGCTTGGGTTGGGTTTTCATCTGTTGGCCATCTTCTTGACCCCAGATGGCATTATGAGAAGTTACTTTCCCTTGCCAGGGGGCAAGCACTTCTCCTGGACTTTCTGTGGACAAACTTCCACACATTTTGTCTGAGATAGCTCCTGGCATGGCTCCACACACTGAGATGGGCATTGGTCTTGGCTTTGCTGTGGGCAACTTTCTTGGCATAATCCCTGGCACTGAGGAAGACAAACCTCCTGAACTTGCACTGGGCACTTCTCCTGGCAGGGATCCTGGCATGGGGGAAGGCACACTTCCTCAGCATTTGCCTGGCACTGCTCTTGGGACTTTTGAAGACATGGAGGAGGCACACATGGCTGCTTGCACTGCTGTTCATTAAAGGACATCTTAAGGTAGGTAGCAGAACCTGAAACAAACACAAGATTTGAAATTAATTGCATTAACAGTATCAGGCTGGGAACTGGGAAATGAAGGGTTAGTAGAGGGAAATAGGGAGTAAATGATCACTAACGCTAATAACCTATTTGCTGTTTTTTATTCTTTTCTCTTTTCTATCCCTACGTCAGCTCCCTCTGACACCCATCTCCTAACTGGGAATATTCTCATAGCTCTTGTCTGGATACCCATAGCCCAATCCTACCTGACACCACAGTTCTACCAGAGGTTTTCCCTTCTCCTCTATTTGACAATTTCTTTTTGAAAATCAGATGCAGGATACTAAATGGAATACACAGGATGGAGTGGAAGGCCCAGGAAGTAGCAAACCACTAAAAATGAGTGGAAAGTATAAAGCCCAATGGAGGAAGAGAACAGCCTCCTTAAGGTAGAGCAGGAAGTGAGAGGGAGAGAGGGCACAGATGTCTCCACTTACCTGTCTTCAACAAGACTCCACAAAGGATGTGGATTGCAGGGCCCGAAAGGTAGGGGCTTTTATATAGTGCCTGGTCCTGCCTCCTACAGAACTGACTGGTCACGTGGGACAATGTTCTAATTGTGGAGTCACCATAACGAGCTTCCTCTGAAATTGCCCATGGTTTGAGTCACTGCTTGGGAAGCCTGTTAATCAGCCTCCATGTGGGCCGCTGGGTCCTCACCAGACCTCAGCAGGGAGGGGCTCCTCTTAGATCTCTCTCATTAAAGGTAGCAGCAAAAGAATGTTCATAAAACGTTATCTCAGTCTGTTAAACTGGTATTGGGTTCCTTGTCTGTCCAAACTGGTTCAGGATGTGGTGAGAGATAAGATCCACCTTATTCATCTTGCTTTCGTCAATGGGGAGATTTATGTCTAAGGCCTAGGGTCTGTCTGTGTCAAGGACATGTATGGCCTGTTTCGAACATTTCCTCTGGATACCTCTTCATTGGGCCTGGAAAGTCACACTTCCTGACCCAAAGAAGATGGGTTGTCTTGTGGTTCCAAGTGCACAAAGGCCCTACAGCCTCCTGAAGAGAGTGATTTTCCCTCATAGAAGGCATGAGAGAAATTGGACTCATTTGTTACTTGTAGGGTGAAGGAGAAGAGGAAAAGGAGAAGACAGGTAATCTTCATCTTCTTAATTTTTATTTATGTCATTTCTAAAAGTGGATTTACAGAGTTTTCACAGTGACCAAGAAAACAGGATATGGCAAGGTTGGTCTGCCTCCTTGCCTTCTCAGAACTCAGGTCAATAAAAGCCAGGGGGATGAAAGGAAAAGTGTAAAAGCAAACACACCCAGTTTTCTCTACATCCAAACCTCGGTGTGAGCTGCCACTTCTGTCTTGGGTGCCCTCTCTCTCTGTGACTTGTGAAACCCTAAGCATACTGCAAGGCTCAATTCAAGTCCACCCCCTTCCAAGAGCCTTTGCTGATTACTCTAAACCAGAAACAAATTTACCTCCTTCTGAACTCCCATACTGGTTATTGTTGGTGCTATTTATATGATATTTGCTATAGTTATTGGGAATCCTAGTTATTTAAATACAAGATCTTATTGCTACCTCAGTTGTAGGTTTCTAGAGGGTAGGGGCTAGAAAATGGAAGATTAATGACTATTAATGCAGTGAATGCATTAATTAAGGAATAATTAAGGTAAATGTAGGAGACAGCTGGAGTAGAGGAGGATCTCATGTATTAGAGGATGAAAAAGCCCCTAGAGCACAAAGTGGGGCCTTTTTCTTGTTTGCTAAAGTTGATAAAACCCCAGGGACTTAAAGATGATGGGCCCCTCTAACTTGAAGAAGTATGTTTAGGTCATTTCCTAAGAAAAAGTGTTTGGCCAAAATCAGAGTTTCCTTTAAAGGTTTATACAATTTTTGCATGCTTGATCCCCAAAATAGTTTTTAAAAGGTGAGCTGAGGAAGATCAGGTGACATTTTGGTCTTTAGGACTTGTGCAGAGAGGATTGATGTAGCACCAGCATGGGCCCCCTCAGTGTCCTGTAAGAGGCAGGTGCCCAGGGTGGGAGGGGTCGGAGGTAGGCCTAGGAGAATCATGCTGATGTTATTGTGAGGCACATGATCTGCTGGGGACTGGGGTGAGAGTGGAGCTATGCAGGATGAGGAGAGGGATTTGGAAGATCCATGGGTATATCTGAAGGGGCATGGTCATTTGGAGAATCTGGGAACTGGGTGATCAAGTATAGGATGGGGGGTAAGGGGTTCCTCCTTTTCTTTCTTCTCTTTTTTCATCTCCTCTTTCCATTTCTCCTTTCCCTCTTCATCTCCTCCATCTTTTGTATGAAATGTTGTCTAAGAAACAAGATGACTCTCTGGAGTTCTAAGAGACAAGACATTCTCCATCACTGGGTTTATTTATTCATCCCTTTAGTCATTCATGGCTCTTCTTGGAGTCATTCATGGTTCTGAGACTGTGGACTCATGGAGAATATTGGCAAAAGTAAACCCCCATGCTTGAGAAGAAGGCCCTTTTAAGAGTCTTGGATAGCTGGAAGGTCCTGGAAGGCTCCTGAGGGAGATGTCTGCTCTGTGTTTTGCTGGACAGTAAGAATTAGTAGGTAAGGAGGGCAGGCAAAGATATTGCAGGTGCCTGGAAGAAGGAGTGCTGCTAGAACCCAACTGAGAGGAGAGCTTGGGGCTGACTCAAGAAAGTGGTGGGTGGGAGGCTGGGGGGAGAGCCTGCTTGATTGAGATTTCCAGAAGTTCTCTACAATAGGATGCACAAGGTGACCTTGCTTGTGCCCCATGCATTTCTGTATCTTTGGCTGAGACTCAGGAGGAGACCAAATAGGGATATGTATAACAGTGAGGAAAGCAGGCCATGTTCTCATGGAGGAGGTAATGCAGTTAGAAAGAGGCCAGAGTTCAACTTCTCTCAAAGGACTGTCTCTGCCTCACAGTGAGCCGATGACATTGAAGTGGGTCCGATGTAATCACAAGGGCCCTTCAATGTGTAAAAGGGGGCAGAAGAGTCAGTTTCACAGTGATGTGATGTGAGAAAGATTGGCTATTGTTGGTTTTGAAGATGGAGACCAGGCACCAGGAATGTGGACAACCTCTAGAAGCTGGGAAAGGCAAGCAAACAGATTCCTCCTTAGAGCCTACAGAAGGAGATAGAGTCCTGTTGGCATTTTGGTTTTAGCTCAGAGAGACCTGTGTTAGACTTTGGGCTTCCAGAACTCTAAAATAATATATACTTATGTTATTTTAAGCCACTAAAGTTATGGTAACTTGTTACAGCAGCAATAGAAAATTAACACACCTTTCCAATTTCTGAAGATCTTGGAAGTCTCAAATGAAGAAGTAAAATCCCATTTAGCACTCCCTCATTTAAGTACCTACTCACTGGTCATGTCAGTTCCTCAGAGTCAAAGACAAGCTTTGGTGATGCATGGGAAAATAACTGGATTCAGGAACCCCCCTGACCTGGAGTTGACTCAATTACAGAGTATGTGTAATACTGGATAAACTACTTAGCCTCTCAGAGCTTTAATTTCCTCTTGTTGAGAAGGGATAACATTATTTCACAGATTCCTTGTGAGGAATAAATTCGAGAACATATGCACCAACTCTTAGAGCCATCAGGCTACTTATAGAATGTTAGTGTCATCTGAATCTGTTCAGGACTTAAATCCCTCACAAAGCATTCTCAATTCTCTCAGTTCTTGTTCCATCTCTACTCTCCCCCCAGCACTCTCTTTTCTTATGGTTTTCTAATCACTGGGATGCAGTAGACTACACAGAGGCCCAAAGATTTGGCTCTGTTCCAAACAAGAGGTGTGACTTCAGGCAAGCCCCTGAATCTTTCTGGCCTCAGGTTCATCATCTTTAAAATAGTAAAGGTAGACTAGAAGTCAATCCAGGTCCAATGCAGCTTTGATATTCTGTGATACTGTACATGTGGTCATAAATGATTTGCCCAGGCATCTATATGACTTTGTATGTATGTGGATGCATGTCTGTAGGGAGAGTGGGGGAGAGGGTCTCTTCCTCCTTGATTAGGTTATGATTTATAATCCACTTAGTCTTCTGTTTTCTGTGGGTGGCAGTGGCCTAGCCAGGTGGCTGAATGACCTTAGAAAGCCTATCTTTTCCTAGGTGCAGAGTGGGAGTATTTTGGGGTCTGAGTCCTCAAAAATCAACCTTAGTGGTTCAGTATCTGGGGTTGTAGCCTGGACAGCTTTGGGGATATTGTCTCACTCTAAATCTTAAGATTAGGTGACTAAATAGTTTCTGTAACCATCCCCAGCCCTTCAGCAAGACTGGGGCTAATCTGATTGAATGCCATCTGAGATTTAAGATTTTAAATTTCTGCAGCTGTCATTGGGAGCCAGGGTATAATTACACAGGATCAGCAGAAGAGAGTCAGGTGTGTGCAGGACATGTCCCCCCCCCCCCCTTCCCATCAAATAACTATCTCCTTTGTTCAGATCATAAAAGTTCCCAGACTCTTCTGATTCACTCTACTGGCCCATCTGCATATTACAGGGCAGTGGCTCTGATAAAGCTGAATGGTGCAGAATGTGGCTCACCCCATTCCCTGGGAGCAGGTGCCTCTGGAGAGCCTGTGGGCTCCTGGAGGAGAGTCCACCACCCCCTCACTTCCCTGTCTCCAGTGTCACCTGTATAGACAGTCTGAATCAGAGGCTGTGGGAGGGGCTGAGGGTTACTGGCCACTGTGCCCAGAGGGGACATGACAGTACACCTGATTCCCCTTCTTTGTTTCAGTCCAACACATGCTTTAAATAGGAGGCACTAAATTATTTATTAACTGCATTTTTTTAGATGAGGCAAATGAGGTATAAAAATGTTAAGGGCCTAGTTCAAGACCATATGGTGAGCTCATGTCTGGACCAGGCAATGGCCCATGTAAAAACATTTAGGACAGAACCATATTGGGGATTCTTTATAAACTTCAAGGAGGCAACAAAGATGCAGACCAGTCAGTGGTTCTAAACAGTTTTGAGATGATTGAGAAATATACATATGTATACATCTTTACCTTCAGAGGATTCATGGCCCCAAGGTTAAAGACCACTGACACAGGAAATGGGGGAGAAGTGTGTACCCAAATTGTTTATGTTGATATTGGTCTTCAGTCCTTTTCCTCTTTGAGTCTGGGTCCTGGCTCTCTGTGGCCTAAATTGGGGTTAGAAATCCTAGACTCCTCTAGAAACCAAATCAGTGTGAACTTGGTTAAGATGGTTCTCACTCTGGAGCTGGGTTTCCTCACCCAGATACTGAGGCACTGAGTACATTCCATGCCACATTTGGCAAATTTTATGCTCAGTCATGCAAAAGTCCGCATCTGGCTTATACAGTGATTTGTGGGGTCTGGGGCACAGTTTGGTAATGGGGTGGAGGGAATGACCCTATAAATCTGCTTGCTTTCAAAGATATTTGCCTTCCTTTTCTTTAACTCCCTCTCTCCCCATCAAGCCTGCTGTACCACTCAGCAGATGGAAGAACAGGACAGGTGCCACAGCAGATAGGGGTGAGGACTCTCAGCGCTGACCAGCTTCCGGAGTGCTTTTGTGTTCTGGCTTTCTAAGTTCAGTTTCTCATGCCAAGGGCTTTGCATATAACATCTCACAGGTCACTCCCCTCCACACCTCAGTGAGACTCTTCTCATTCTGCAGAAGAAACTGAGACCCCTTCTCCCACTGAGGTGACACAAATTGCCTTGGCTACACAGTTGAGAGTGTAGAGTTCACTTGGAATCTCATCTTCCAAGTTGAGAAATCTGCTCAGAGGCAGGCTGCACTTCCCAGGTGAGGTTGGGGGGAGGGCTGGCAGGATCTACCTCTTGTCTGTCATTGAAAGCAATCAATGCCAGGGATGCCCTTTTCTCAGCCCCAGGCCACCCATATTCAGCCCCGTCTCCCTCTCCAATCTCTGAATTCTGGGAATGACACATGTGTGGAGGGTAAGCAACACGGTAGCCAGGGCCTCACCTCAGAGTAAACTCCTTTTCTTTGGAAAAGTGCATCCAAAACTGCTGAACATGCACTCATTTATCGTTATTGAATATCTTCATTGTGTGCCGGGCCGTATCTGTTCTCAAAGAACTTACAGCCCAATGTAAACAGATGGACAGAATATGGCAGGGTAAGTGTTACAGGAGAAAGGTGTGGATGCTCTGAGACCACAGAAAGGGGCATTTGACCGGCCTGCTGGGGACAGTGGAGGAAGATTCCTGGAGCAGGTAACCTCTCAGTTGGGTTCTGATGGAGATGAAAACCAGCCCAGCCCAGTCCTCAGAGGAGGACTTGATGGAAGGAGAAGAATGATAGAGGACAGACAAGTGTAAAGTCATGCAAGCCAGAAACTCTCTGCTGTGCCAGAAGTGCCAGGGGTTACCTGTTGCTGGGCTGCACAGCTCTAGAAGGAGAGAGAAGTGGCAAGGTAAAGCCAGACAAGGAGGTGGGGGCCAGCTCCAGAAGAGTTTCCCATGACTGGTCAAGTTATCCGAGCTGTTATTTAGGCAAAAAGGAGCCTTTTAAGGATTTTGCACAAGGGAGTGACATGTTTAGATTGGGATTTTAGCCAGTCTACCTTAGCTGCCTTCCACTGGAGGCAGGACTAGAAGGTGAACTTGGAACCTCACAAGCCAGTTAGGAGGTTCTGGGTGGTATAGGTGAGAGACAATGTGAGTGTTTCTGTTGGAAAGAGCATAAACCCTCAGTCTGAGCAGCATTTCTTTCCAGCCTGGGAGAGAGCATGGAGCTCTGCAGATGAGGTTTCATGCACCAGGTACAGCTGAAAATACCCTGATTTGAGTTTTATGATCAGTTTGTATTTTAGCATCTTTATGTGTTTGGCAATTGACTTACTGTATTTACCAATCTGTTTCTTTGCTGAGCATCAAAAGCTGTGGCACAGAAGTGGTTATGGCTCATTATTGTCAATAAAGCCTCCCAGGATGTGCTTGTGCTCATATCCCTGGCTGGAGTATTTGGTCATGTGGAAGCAAGAGGGGCAGTTAGGACAGGTTCAGTAACTGGTTCCTTGTTGCCATCTCTACAGCTGACATTTGCATGTGAGGGACGCATGAAAGTGAGCTCTAAGTTGTCTTCCAGCTTCACAGCTTCAAAGCAAGACATCCTTGTGATTGTGTGCCAGCCCTTTCATATAGTACTGGCCCAGCTCACAGTGCCACCCCCAGCTGGCTTGGTCTGGGAGGACTTACAAGTCCTTTTGCAAGGCCAGCTGTATGGTTTCTTGAGAAACCACGATGCAAGAGGGCCTGTGGTAGAGTCTTCTCTTATTGTTTTTCCATGAAAGGAGAGGGCTTGGTCCTGCCCAATCACATTATCTGTGAGCCATCAAGCCTGGCACTGCACAGATTCTCGTGATGCCACTCTTCTTCAAGTGTCGCTTATTTATTTATACAACCCTCTACCATTTGGGGCAGGGCCCTGGTGACCGCCGCTGGGGCTGGCAGTAATTATGGCATTCTGCAGGGAGGTAGCACACTCATCACGTTATAGCCATCTTTTCTGGCATTGCCTTTGATCCAGCTTTTTGCTGGGAAAGTAGCCATTAGGAGATGTGTATCTTTGGATTCATTTACATGGGAGAAAAGAGAATTAAAGTGGCAAATGGATGGTTTCATGTTCTCAGAGATGGCCTCCACCCAGTCTGTGCCCAGAGTCCTCAGAGCAACCCAGGAGAGCACCAACCCCTGACCCACACTGCCATAGGGCCATGGGACATCTGAGACCAAGACCATACCCCTGAAAGGAAGGCACACAAAGTGGGATGCCTTCTGCATGTTGTGCACTCAGGTGTAGGAAGATGTTCTTCCTTCTTTTCTTTTTTTTTGTTTTTGTTTTTGTTCATTAAGCAAATAAAGATTTGGGGGGTTTCTGAAGTATTCCTGATTATATATATTTTTTCCCACTACATGAGAAATAAAAGCTTACTAATGAAAATACAAAGGCTAGTGAAAATAAAAATACTCCACAGGTTACAACTCCATTGTCCTAAAATAACTAAGAATGTTGACAAATTTTCTTCTATTATAATTATTATTATTATTATAAGCTTTTGGTTAAATATAATTGCTTTTATCCTATACCTCCAACTGGGGCCTTGCTCTTTCCCCCTTAGCACATTTTAATAATTGCATAATGTTTCATCAAGTAAATAGATCTAAATGCATTTAATCAAATTCCTGTTAGATATTTAAATTGTTTCTAAGTCACACTGTGATAATCTGACATATATACATAGCTTTTTTTTTCCATTTTGGAATTATTTTTCTTTCTAAGACATGGAATAACAATTGGGTACAAGGATTTTATGCTTTTGATATATGTTTCTATATTCCTCAAATTCTTTTTTAAAAGGAGTTTTGTCTATTTATGCTTTCTCCAACTGTGGCACACTCTTTAGCACTGGGATTCTCAGATATTGTTTAAAAGTGACCATTAAATAGATGGAAAAGACTGTCACCTTATAGTGCTATTTCCTCCCTCCTTTGTGATTTCTACTGAGGTTTAAGAGTTGTCCATCTATTATCAACAGTTGACCATATGTCCCCTAATGCCCTAAACTAGGCTTCCAGAGGCTCCCAGTGTCCAGGAAGTACCTCTCTGCAAGGACTCTGAGACCCAAAGGACTCTTCACATCCAGAAAATGAGGAGTTGCATGCCTACAGCCTTGTCTAGCTCTCATATTCTAAAAGTCTGCTTCTGCAACTAGCTCATTATATGACTTGGTCTGATGAGGATCCCAGGTGTCTTGGGCACATTTTGGACTATTTGTACTTACTGTACCTTTGTGGTTCTGAACCAGCTTCCAGACTCAGAAGGATATGAAGCTGTTTATATGCCATGATTCCATGGGCAACCAGCCCAGATTTCTTACTGTGATAGCAGAGAATCCTAAACCTACTTCCACTTGACTTTTGTGGGTTGTAATGACAAACTTGGTCACAGAGGCAGGCTCAAGCACTTCTGGGCAATCAGGTTTCTTTTCTGGAAGTAATAGCAGCATCTCATGCCCAACTTGTCAACAAGCTGGGTCTGCACCTGGCCAAGGACCTTACCACATGGAGGGGGGTCTGAGGAGAGGAGCAGACCCACCCTGAAGATGAGTAGAGTCTCGTGGAGATGAGGGAGCTTGAAATGGTGACCACACTCCCAGGCCCTGACATCCCAGTTCCTATAGTTCTAATTCTATGTCTCTTCTCCATCCTAATACCCTTCCCAGGAATATAAGCCAATATATTCCCTTTTGTGAATTAAACAATGTTGATGTGGACTTCCCTAGCCACTTGTAAGTAATCCCCACTTTACAACTGTAAATATTTTTCCTGTTCACTCCTAATTGAGGTCCTTCCAGATTTATCCTTTTTTGTGTGTGCTGAAGTTTTCCTTTTGAAATTTTATAGATTCACAGGTTGTTGCCCAAATAGAGCATCTTTCACCGGAATTCTCTCCATGGCGACATGTTACAAAACTATGGTTCAGTATCCAAACCAGCCAGCTGACATTAGTGTAGTCCACAACTCCAGTTTTTTTTTTTAATTTTTAAAAGAGTACCTATCTGCTTACAGGTATAATTTAGAAGCCTCAGGAGACTTACAGCCTAATAAGGAAAAAAGGCACAGGGCAATTATGTTCAGGTGTGACATATGAGACACGGGAAGGTGCCATGTGCTCCCCTCTCGGAGTGCTGGCTGTGTTCCATTAAATCAGGTGCTTGGGCACATGTTCGCCCCCTAAGCCTCATGACAACCCTGTAAGCTTACTGCTAGCATCAGCACTCCTTTTACAGAGAGAAGGAAACCAAAGATCAGAGCAGAGCTAGAGTTTAAGCCCACTCAGCCTGTTTTCAGAATGTTCTGCCCAAGCATTATGCAGTAGGATTAATAGCAGAGGGTAGAATTTTTCCTGAGCCTTTCTGGACCTTTCCTCAATGTACCACTCCTCTTTCCCCCTCATGCCCACTTCCTGTGTCATGAGTACTTGGGCTCCTGAGGCGAACCACTGTAACAGCCATATTTACAGCTCTCTCAGGCTGCAGTCTCTGGATGTGCCCCTCAAGAGATGCCATATTCCTCTATGCAGCAGGTGGGGCCAGAGGGGAGGCCATTTTCAAAAGTTGTTGATTGTAGAGTAAGGGCTCTAGCCTCCCTCTAGAGTGAGGGATTGTGTCTTGGTGGTTTAGTGCTAGAAAACAACAAATGAAAAACTAAAAAAAGAGAAAAGAAAAAAAAAAACACAGGAGAAGAAAGCTTTGCACAGCAGAGGAATATGTTTACTTGTCAGTTCATGGCTTCAGGTTTCAGCACCAAGATGGTGAACATGGTGGAGATGTTGGAGGTAGTGGGTTGAGTGGTACCCTTGGTGCCTCACTCTGGGGGTGGGCAGGGTGGTGGGCATTTAGGAGGACAGAGCTTGGCACAGGGCTTGGGAGGGGAGGGAGCTGGGCATGGAGGAGGGCACGGTGGGGGGCACAGCGAGGGGCATGGTGGGCACTTTGGTGGTGGTGGGCACTTCTCCCGTGGACACTTCTCAGAGCACCGTTGCAGAAGCTTCTTTAAACAGCTGGGTTGGCATTTGGCCTCACACTTTTGTTCACATCTGGGATCACAGTTCTTGGGCTCATTCTTGGGGTCACTAGATTTATTTTTATCATCACTCGACATTCTTTTTTTGATATTCTGGGCCCTGTAAAGAAATATGCAACAGGTGGTATGTGGGAGACCATACAGCAAGGTAGGAGAGGACCAGCAACGCCTTCCCACTCATATCTCCTTCCCATCCTTGCTCTTATGAAAACTTTCCCAGGGTGGTTTGGGCTCTAGACCAAATTCTTTAAAATTTTTTTTTAATGTTTATTTATTTTTGAGACAGAGAGACAGAGCGTGAATGGGGGAGGGTCAGAGAGAGGGAGACACAGAATCTGAAACAGGCTCCAGGCTCTGAGCTGGCAGCACAGAGCCCGACGCAGGGCTCGAACTCACGGACTGCGAGATCATGACCTGAGCCGAAGTCGGACGCTTAACCGACTGAGCCACCCAGGCGCCCCAGCTCTAGACCAAATTCTTATTGAAAGGCTGTCCTCTTGTCCTTGGAGTGGATGATATTTCTTGGTCTCTCCACCTTTACTCTGCTTTTTGTTCACTTACTCTTGCCTCCATTCCAAATCTCCCAATAGGAGTCCTCAACCTAGCATCCTGGAACCACCCCTCACCCATGATAAAATCATATTTAATCATATATTTATCAATTTAATTGCTATATTTTGTAACACCCTGTGTTTTAATTCATCTAAATGTACTATTCTGAAGTCATAAGTTTGGTTAGACTGCTAAAGGCATTCATGGCATAACAAGGGTTTTAAAGAACTCCTTTAGGGCCACCTCCATCTGGAGATGGAACAAGAAGATATAATAGTGGGTCTAGGGACTCAGGACACTTCTTTCAATCCTGTGTCCTGCCTAAGACCTCAAAGCCTTGATTTCTTCACTTGAGAACTTGGGATGGGAAGATAATTCAATTTCTACCATGGCTGAACTCCCATGGGCCACTATGGGACTCCTCCCCCCATGAATACAGGAAGGGAAGAAATCAGGAGAGGGGGAGATGAGCTTGGAAATTCTAATTCTTCTGAAAACATGAATGTGAGAGCCACAAAATATGATTTTAAGGAAGAATTTTTTTTTTCTCCCTCTGTTAAGTTTTGGCCTGAGCTAGGTCTTCTTCTATGGATGGTTTTACTTCTAGGTATGAACACAGCTTTTCAGTCCCTGAAAATACTTGCAAGTTGTATCTAACTGGTACACCTTTGGTTTCCTTTAAGAATATAAAGTAAACTTTTATCTAATTTAGTTTTAAAATCAGTATAGCTCTCTGGAGAAATGGATCATTAAATTAAACTCCAAATTTGTTAAGAATATCTCTTTCAAAGGGGATAAAGCTACCCCCTTTCTTGTTACCAAAAATGAGAGGAGGATTTCATTCAAAAATAGCCATCGTCTTAACCCTGTTCAATGCATGGGATGCCGTAGGTCATTCTCAGGAAAGGAGAGAAAAAAGACGGGGCATTTCCAGTTGTCCAAATGCAACTCACCCTTTTGTATTGGTAGTGAACTTGACAAGTAGTCGAGTGAGGTGGGTGGTATTTCTGTGCTTGAGAAGGTGGATTTTCCCTCTGGCTCCTCTGCTCAGCTCTGAGAAAGCTAGGGGGTGGGGGAGGGAAAGCCCCAGTTGTGACCTCATCACTGCATCATCAGGTAGCTATTGTTGTGTGACTCCAGAGCTCCCAGCTCAACTCAAGCCCTTGAGAATAGACTGCTTCTTCACCCCCCTTTGCTGTCTTTCAAAATTCATGCTGGTGAAACCAGACCATGATGAATACTATTGAGTTCTCAGGATAAGAAGGCTCATTGTTGCTAGTAGCAGAAAAGCTCTGTTTACACATGGTCTCTCTTTCCTCCCAAATTTTACCTCTTTTGAACTTGCTCCTCCACCTTTCTAGTAGAGCTTCCTGGATTGCTCACAGTCATTTTGATTCTCTTCTCCCTAGTTTCTAATATGAGAGTCTGAAACCTCTTTTTGCCACTCCACACATCCTAAATTATTTCAGCTCTTTTTCTGTGTTTCTGCCTATATTTCACTGATTGTTGTGCTTTGGAATTTTTTGTTTTAATCAGGGAGTGGATATCTCTTGATGTCCAAGGTAAACTCTCCTTATTGTATAGAGCTTGAGTTAATATTCCTGACCAGTTCTGACATATTGTGTTAACCACAATTCCTGCCTTAGAGTAGACAGGTTTGCTTCTGAGAAAATTCCTTCCTTGCCTTTTCAAAGGCCTGGCCAGTGGATCTCTATGGCTGCACCAGGAGTGTGCCTGGGTGGTAGTAGGAGGTTGGTGTGGGAAAGGCAAGTGGGTGGAATACATAGTGTCTTGGACTCAGGAAGTTCATCTTGGCTGATGACTTTTGGTTAAAATTGTGAAATGATTGTCTAAGGTGTTGACAGAGATTTCTGACAGCAAAGGGTGGGATGGACTAGTGGATGGGGCAGTGGAGCAAAAGATGCAGTAGCCTGTTTCAAAGAGATTATAAACATCTTGAAGTCTGAAGTAAGGTGGTGGTCGTGGTAGGAAAGGGTACTAATGAGAGAAGCATCATCAGAGAAGTGTATTTATAGGATTCAGTTAATGGAAAATTGAGAATAAAATTATGAAAGATGACTCCCGGGTGTTATTGTTAATGGGTGCTGAAGAAACAGAATATATTTGTGTTAGAAGATGAGTTTGAGTCTGAGCAGGTTGAGTGTGGTCACAGTGGAACATCTTAAACGGTTATTGGAAGTGTGACTCCTGCCTTGTGCCACTGAGCAGACTGAGACCTTGAGTTATATTCAGTAAAACAGGTGTTTGCTGAGTGGATAAGGATGAGAGAGGATTGGAGGAGAGAAAAGAAAAGGTACTGGGTAGGATGGGGAATCCCAGTATAAGGTTTATTTGGTATTTGCAAAGGATAAAGAACGTCATACAAAACTTAAACCCAAATGAATCCAAATGAAAGGGGAGAGTGGGCAGAATTTAACCCCCTGTCACTAGGATAAGTGTTGTTGTACCCATTATTGTGATATAGCCTACCCCTCCATCCTCATTTTCTTTGCTCTATAATTTTCGTAATTATGAGCTCTAGCTCTTCAAAGCTGTTGAGAAGCAATTTCTGCACCCATCTTAAGAGACTCAGCTCCATCTGCTGTTCACCTCTGAAGCAAAGTTAGCAATCTGGTTATGGACAAGGCAGTTATTTGTGATAGTTATGTCAAAAGTTGTAGTGATTTTGACTGGCTATTGTCTGGCTATTTCCTCTTCACTCTCTCCTTTCTCCCCTCTCCTATTTCTTGCTCAAGAAATTCCCACTGGATGAAAGTATATCATCCATAGGACTTCTACTAAGACATTTGTCCTTATCTTTTCAGTCTTTAAAACCCTCCTCTAAAGGCCAAGACTCCTGGCACTATTACGTTTAGTCTCCTGGCTATCAGCCTCACCTTTGGTTCAGGGTTTGGTCAACAACTGGCTGACGGCAAGGCACTGCCGAGGTGAATAAAGAACAGCCTCTGGACCTGTTGGGTATCAGAGGAAAGGAGGCTTAAATGAGAGAAGAGTGGGTATCAAACCCCCCAGGTTAAGAATGAGGACCTTGGAATCAGGCTCTGGGTTCAAATCCCACCATCGTTTTTTTACTTACCACTTGGCCCCTATGATTGACTTCACTTTCTAAGTCTCAGTTCCTTCACAGTTCCACAGAATGTGATAATAACACCCATCTTAGGACTGTATGTAACTTATACTGAGCACTCATAACAGGCGCATTTCCAAGTGTAAAACCTACACTCTCACCCAGGACACTGTCTCATTCTACTTATGGGCTGCTGTGAAGATTAAATGAGATTCTATGAATAAAGAGCCCCCAGTAAATGTTTGCTGTGCATGTGCATTATTATTTTTGTCAGTGTTTTCCTGACTCTTTTATCCTTTGGCTTGCTGACTATCCTCCCTACCCCACAATCTTGTCCCTGAAATCTCACTTCTCCATGTCATTGTTTCCTGCCTTCCAGTCAACATTCCTGATGGTGTTTACAGGAAGAATAGATATTTCAGTGTTCATGGATGATTTCAGTTTTGAGTAATTATGTAAGAGTTGATGTAAGTGTTATTGATAACAGATAGTAATTTAAACATCTACTAGTCCAGAAAATCAGACCACTCAGTGGTTTATCTTTGTGAGCCTTAAGGCCTTGTCTGGCTGCATATTGTACCAGGACAGAGATTCTATGTGTCAGCAGTTTAACTTCACTTGGTTCTTCTCTCTGTTTTTTAGGTGAAGTCTTCTTTTTCTGTTTTTTTTTTTTTCCATCTCTCTGTGTAATTTTTGTCAAATAAACAGTCCTTATAAGATAGAGTCAAGAAATGACTCTACTCCTCCCCTTGGTGCCTGTTAAGACCTTCTTTGAGAGGCTGGCTCTTCCCTTCCTCCTGGGAAAAATCTCTAGCTTATGAGAGACTTTTAGAATCATGCTTAGACAATAAGTTCTCTGGTCACTTCTATTAATTCTAAACAATCTTATTTTAGTAATCAGAAGGTATATTTGCTGGAATTAAGATGGTGGAGAAGTAGGGGGACCCTGGGATTTCCTCATCCTTCAAGCCCAGCTGCATTGAGGTCAGATCACTTGGAACACTGAGGAAATTGATCTGTGGAGTTGTAGAAGGATCTCCACAGTTAGAGAGAGACAGCTTGGCAGGTGTGAGCTGTGTGGAAGTGAATTGTGTGTGTGTGGGGGGAGAAAAATGGCAGTGCCATTAAGGGGAGGGAACCCTTTTTGTGGAGAGACAAAAGGCAGAGAAAAAGAGGGGGAGGTGAGAAAATGCGGCATAGAGTTAGCACAAGAGGAAAACCTCTCTGGACCACAGAGTGGGGAGCAATAAGTACTGACTGTTGAAGGTTTTTTGTTGTTTGTTGCAAACAGCATTTGGAGCTCAAACTCTGAGGTTTGGGAAGTGCATGACTTTCCTGGAGTGGAACTGTTGTGCGTGCTCCTGGGGAGAAGGAGGGAGCTGACCCGGGAGTGCATTGCATGGTGTAGGGATCACCATGAACACCGGGAAAGAACATTTCCCTTCCTGGAGTACTTTTGGAAGAGGGTATATTGCCTCCCCAAGGATGAAAGACTTACAGGTGCCAGTAAAAAGCCTTTCATCAGCAGGGAACAGAGGTGCCCCAGAAGGACTATAACCTTTGCTGCTATTAGCAGGGCTACACCATAGATTCTCCACACTATAAAGGCAAGAGACTGTTTTTCACAGACAAGAATTCAGACACAGAGTGGAGAAGCTCTACTCTGGAGGAGGGTGGGCAGACCGTGCAGTGCCAGGTCCTTAAAGGGTTCAGATTTTGAAGCCCAGCCACATGCCAAAGAAAAACATGGGAGAGCTGTGGTGCAGGGCAAGCTGACTCTTCTTGCTATTCTGTGAGGGCTGCATAAACAGCGGGGGTGTGAGATCCCTGGTCTGTGGATGAGAGATTGGGGTGGCTCCATTTCCCCCCCAAATCCAACACAGTGGGACCTCAGAGAGCATCACAGTGACTCCCAGTGGAGGCTGGACCTGCTTATAACAAACCCTGCCCTTCTGTGCCTAGCAACTGCTTATTTAGTGGGGCGAGACATTCTGACCCAGTACACTGGACCTCTCCTCCAGAAGACCAGCACAGTCAACAGACTCCATGTACCAGGACTTTAAAATGACACCTACAGCCCTTTCTTTTTTTTTTTTCTTTCTCTCTTTCTTTCTTTCAGAATCAGGCTCATAGTTTCTTGTGTGTTTTTGGGGGGATTTTTTGTTTGTGTTTTTTTTCCCTTTTATTCTTTTTTTGGATTAGTCTTATTCTTTTTTTCTTCCTTTTTTTTCTTTTCTTCTTCCTTTTTTTTTTTCTTCATTTCCTTTATCTTTCCTTGGAATCACCCTTATAGGGTATTTTTTATTTTCTGTTTGATGTTTTTTTTTTGTCCACTTTCCTTTTGTCTTTTTTTTGGATCAGGCTTACCCCTCCTTTTTTCCAGGGTTACTTCAACAAACAAATCAAAGCACGCCTAGTTAAAGGTCAAAAAACTCCACCATTGCAAGCAAGCAGGTGCTCTGCAGAGAAATGACCAGTGCTCTTTAGAGCAGCCAAAATGCAACATCAGAGTGCACACAGCATACACCAGAAATACTTTCTGAAATGCCAGACCCTGGACAATGTATGACCCCCCATTTTTTTTGGAGTTTCCCTGTCTCTCTTTTTTTTTATACTTTAACTTTATTTTTTATTTTTTAAAATTTACATCCAAATTAGTTAGTATATAGTGAAGCAATGATTTCAGGAGTAGATTCCTTAATGCCCCTGACCCATTTAGCCCATTCTCCCTCCCACAAGCCCTCCAGAAACCCTCAGTTTGTTCTCCATATTTATGAGTCTCTTTTGTTTTGTCCCCCTCCCTGTTTTTATGTTATTTTTGTTTCCCTTCCCTTATGGTCATCTGTTTTGTCTCTTAAAGTCCTCATATGAATGAAGTCATATGATTTGTGACTTCTCTGACTAATTTCACTTAGTGTAATACATTCCAGTTCCATTCACGTAGTTGCAAATGGCAAGATTTCATTCTTTTTGATTGCCTAGTAATACTCCATTGCATATATATACCACATCTTCTTTATCCATTCATCCATCGATGGACATTTGGGCTCTTTACACACTTTGGCTACTGTTGATAGTGCTGCTATAAACATGGGGTGCATGTGTCCCTTCGAAACAGCACACTTGTATCTCTTGGATAAATGCCTAGTAATGCAATTGCTGGGTCGTAGGGTAGTTCTATTTTTAGTTTTTTGAGGAACCTCCATGCTGTTTTCCAGAGTGGCTGCACCAGCTTGCATTGCCACCAACAATGCAAAAGAGATCCTCTTTCTCCGCATCCTCGCCAACATCTGTTGTTGCCTGCATTGTTAATGTTAGCCATCCCTACAGGTGTAAGGTGGTATCTCATTGTGGTTTTGATTTGTATTTCCCTGATAATGAGTGATGTGGAATATTTTTTCATGTGTTGGTTGGCCATCTGGATGTCTTCTTTGAAGAAGTGTATATTCATGTCTTTTGCCCATTTCTTCATTGTATTATTTGTTTTTGGGGTGTTGAGTTTGATAAGTTCTTTGTAGATTTTGGATACTAACCCTTTATCTGATATGTCATTTGCAAATATCTTCTCCCATTCTGTCGGTTGCTTTTTAGTTTTGCTGATTGTTTCCTTTGCTGTGCAGAAGCTTTTTATTTTGATGAGGTCCCAGTAGTTCATTTTTGCTTTTGTTCCTCTTGCCTCCAGAGATGTGTTGAGTAAGAAATTGCTGCTGGCGAGATCAAAGAGGTTTTTGCCTGCTTTCTCCTTGAGGATTTTGATGGCTTCCTGTCTTACATTGAGGTCTTTCATCCATTTTGAGTTTATTTTTGTGTATGGTGTAAGAAAGTGGTCCAGGTTCATTCTTGTGCATGTCACTGTCCAGTTGTCCCAGCACCATTTGCTGAAGAGACTGTCTTTATTCCATTATCCAATGGAATTCTTTCCTGCTTTGTCAAACATAAGTTGGCCGTATGTTTGTGTGTCCATTTCTGGGTTCTCTATTCTACTCCATTGATCTGAGTGTCTGTTCTTGTGCCAGTACCATACCGTCTTGATGATTACAACTTTGTAGTATAGCTTGAAGTCTGGGATTGTGATGCCTCCTGCTTGGTTTTCTTTTTCAAGATTGCTTTGGCTATTCCGGGTCTTTTCTGGTTCCATACAAATTTTAGGATTATTTGTTCTAGCTCTGTGAAGAATGCTGGTGTTACTTTGATAGGGATTGCATTGAATATGTAGATTGCTTTGGGTAGTATCGACATTTTAACAATATTTGTTCTTCCTATCCAGGAGCATGGAATCTTTTTCCATTTCTCTGTGTCTTCTTCAATATCTTTCATAAGCTTTCTTCAGTTTTCAGTGTATAGATTTTTCACCTCTTTGGTTAGATTTATTTCTAGGGATTTTATGGTTTTTGGTGCAACTGTAAATAGGATCGATTCCTTGATTTCTCTTCCTGTCATTTCATTGTTGGTGTATAGGAATGCAACCAATTTCTGTGCATTGATTTTATATCCTGAAACTTTGCTGAATTCATGAATCAGTTCTAGCAGTTTTTTTGGTGGAATCTTTTGGGTTTTCCATGTGGAGTATGTCATCTGTGAAGAGTGAAAGTTTGACCTCCTCCTGGCCAATTTGGATGCCTTTTATTTCTTTGTGTTGTTTGATTGCAGAGGCTAAGACTTCCAATACTATGTTGAATAACAGTGGCGAGAGTGGACATCCCTGTCTTGTTCCTGACCTTAAGGGGAAAGCTCTCAGTTTTTCCCCATTGAGGATAATATTAGTGTTGGGTCACTCGTATATGGCTTTTATCATCTCGAGGTATGATCCTTTTATCTCTACTTTCTTGAGGGTTTTTATCACGAAAGGATGCTGTATTTTGTCAAATGCTTTCTCTGTATCTATTGAGTGCATCATATGGTTTTTGTCCTTTCTTTTATTGATGTGATGAATCATGTTAATTGTTTTGCAGATATTGAACCAGCCCTGCATCCCAGGTATAAATCCCACTTGGTCGTGGTGAATAATTTTTTTAATGTATTGTTGGATCCAGTTGGCTAATATCTCGTTGAGGATTTTTGCATCCATGGGAAATTGGTCTATAGTTCTCCTTGTTAGCGGGGTCTCTGGTTTTGGAATCAAGGTAATGGTGGATTCACAGAAAGAGTTTGGACGTTTTCCTTCCATTTCTATTTTTTGGAACATCTTCAAGAGACTAGGTGTTAACTCTTCCTTAAATGTTTGGTAGAATTCCCCTGGAAAGCCATCTGCACCTGGACTCTGTTTTTGTGGCAGATTTTTGATTACTAATTCAATTTCCTTACTGGTTATGGGTCTGTTCAAATTTTCGATTCCTTCCTGTTTCAGTTTTGGTAGTGTATATGTTTCTAGGAATTTGTACATTTCTTCCAGATTGCCCAACTTATTGGCATAAAATTGTTTATAATAGTCTCTTATTATTGTTTTTATTTCTGTTGTCTTGGTGATGATCTCTCCTCTTTCATTCTTGATTTTACTTATTTGGGTCCTTTCCTTTTTCTTCTTGATCAAACTGGCTAGTGGTTTATCAATTTTGTTAATTCTTTCCAAGAACCAGCTTCTGGTTTCATTGATCTGTTCTACTGTTTTTTTGGTGTCGATAGCATTAATTTCTGCTCTAATATTTATTATTTCCTGTCTTCTGCTGGTTTTAGGTTTTATTTGCTGTTCTTTTTCCAGCTCCTTAAGGCGTAAGGTTAGGTTGTGTATCTGAGATCTTTCTTCCTTCTTTTTTTTATTTTTTTATTTATTTTTTTAACGTTTATTTTTGAGACAGAGAGAGACAGAGCATGAACAGGGGAGGGGCAGAGAGAGAGGGAGACACAGAATCAGAAACAGGCTCCAGGCTCTGAGCTGTCAGCACAGAGCCCGACGCGGGGCTCGAACTCACGGACCGTGAGATAATGACCTGAGCTGAAGTCGGACGCTTAACCGACGAAGCCACCCAGGTGCCCCCTTTCTTCCTTCTTTAGGAAGGCCTGGATTGCTATATACTTTCTCTTATGACCGCCTTTGTTGTGTCCCAGAGGTTTTGTGTTGTGGTGCTATCATTTTCATTGACTTCCATATACTTTTTAATTTCTTAACTGCTTGGTTAGCCATTCATTGTTTAGTAGGATGTTCTTCAGTCTCTAAGTATTTGTTAACGTTTCCAAATTTTTTCTTGTGGTTGATTTCAAGTTTCATAGCATAGTGGTCTGAAAATATGCACGGTATGATCTCGATCTTTTTGTACTTACTTAGGGCTGATTTGTGTCCCAGTATATGGTCTATTCTGGAGAACGTTCTGTGTGCACTGGAGAAGAATGTATATTCTGCTGCTTTAGGATGAAATGTTCTGAATATATCTGTTAAGTCCATCTGGTCCAATGTGTCATTCAAGGCCATTGTTTCCTTGTTGATTTTTTGATTAGATGATCTGTCCATTGCTGTGAGAGGGGTGTTGAAGTCTCCTACTATTATGGTATTACTATCGATGAGTTTCTTTATGTTTGTGATTAATTGATTTATATATTTGGGCACTCCACATTTGGTGCATAAATGTTTACAATTGTTAGGTCTTCTTGGCGGATAGACCCCTTGATTATGATATAATGCCCTTCTGCATCTCTTGATACAGTCTTTATTTTAAAGTCTAGATTGTCTGATATAAGTATGGCTACTCCGGCTTTCTTTTGTTGACTATTAGCATGATAGATGGTTCTCTATCCCCTTATTTTCAATCTGTAGGTGTCTTTAGGTCTAAAGTGGGTCTCTTGTAAACAGCATATAGATGGGTCTTGTTTTCTTATCCATTCTCTTACCCTATGTCTTTTGATTGGAGCATTGAGTCCATTGACATTTAGAGTGAGTGCTGAAAGATATGCATTTATTGTCATTATGATGCTTGTAGAGTTGGAGTTTCTGGTGGTGTTCTCTGGTCCTTTGTAATCTTTTGTTGCTTTGGTATATATATATATATATATTTAAAATATATATGTATTTTCATCTTTTCTCCCCTCAAAGAGTCCCCCTTAAAATTTCTTGCAGGGCTGGTTTAGTGGTCACAAAATCCTTTAATTTTTGTTTGTCTTGGAAACTTTTCATCTCTCCTTCTGTTTTGAATGACAGCCTTGCTGAATAAAGAATTCTTGGCTGCATTTTTTTTTCTGATTCGGCACACTGAATATATCCCACCACTCCTTTCTGGCCTGCCAAGTTTCTGTGGATAGGTCTGATGCAAACCTGATCTGTCTTCCCTTGTAGGTTAGGGACTTTTTTTTTCCCTTGCTGCTTTCATGATTCTCTCCTTGACTATTTTGTGAATTTGACTATGATATGCCTTGTTGATGGTTGGTTTTTGTTGAATCTAGTGGGAGTCCTCTGTGCTTCCTGGATTTTGATGTCTGTGTCTTTCCCCAGGCTAGGAAATTTTTCTGCTATGATTTGCTTGCATAATCCTTCTACTCCTATTTCTCTCTCTTCCTCCTCTGGGACCCCTATGATTCTGATGTTCGTTTTTAATGAGTCACTGATTTCTCTAATCCTTAAATGGTGCTCTTTTGCCTTAATCTCCCTCTTTTTTCCTGCTTTGTTATTCTCTATAAGTTTGTCCTCTATATTGCTGATTCTCTGTTCTGCCTCATCCATCCTTGCCGCCGCTGCATCCATCCGTGATTGCAGCGCAGTTATAGTATTTGTAATTTCATTCTGGCTATTTTTTACTTTTTTTATCTCTGCAGAAAGGGATTCTAATCTATTTTTGACTCCAGCTACTATTTTTATTATCGTGATTCTAAATTCTGGTTCAGACATCTTGCTTGTGTCTGTGTTGGTTAAATCCCTGGCTGTTGTTTCTTCGTGCTCTTTCTTTTGGGGTGAATTCCTTCGTTTTGCCATTTTGAAAGGAGGAAAGGAATTAAAGAGGTAGAAAAACTGAAATTAAAAAAATTAAAATTAAAAAATTAAACTTAAAAATTAAAAATGCGCACACAAAAATCGAATAGATAGATGATGCTAAATCCTAGGTGTGTTTTGGTCTGGGTGTAGAAAGTGGTTTGACAGATTAGAGAAACAAACAAAAAAAACCCAAAAAACAAAAAAACAAAAAAAAAGGGGGGAGAGAAAAAAAGGAAATTGTTTGAGAATTTGAAAAAAACACATACAGTAAAGTAGACTAAAATACACAAAAGTAGAGAATATAGTAGAAAAACTTAGAAAAATATTTAATAAAAATTATAAAGAAATATGAATTTTTTCTGTGTTTAAGAAAAAAGAAAGGAAACGAAAAAGAGAAAAGTAAAAAAAAAGAAAAAAGAAAAATAAAAGAAATTATTTGAAAATTTGAAAAAGTGAATACACTGTAGTAGACTGAAATAAAATTATGGGAATAAGATAGAATTTGAAAAAAATTACATACAAGCAAAAAATATAGTAATAAAAATTAAATAAAAATATTTTTAAAAGAAATTGAAAGTAAAAATGAAGTGTTTCTCTTTCTGCATTCAAGAAAAAGAATAGAAATGAAAAATAGAAAAAAGAAAAAGAAAGAACAAAAAGAAAATTGAAAATTTGAAAAGGTGAGTACACTGAAGTAGACTAAAATAAAATGATGGGAGTAAAGTAGAATTTGAAAAAATTTACACAAAAATAAAAAATACAGTATTAAAAATTAAAGAGATATTTTTAATAAAAATTGAAAATAAAAATGAGTTTTTTCTCTTTCTGTATTCAAGAAAAAGAAAAGAATTGTAAAAGAGGAAAAGGAAAAAGAGAGAGAAAAAAATTGAATAGATGAACCTACTAACAGAATGAAGTAGGACTGAAATTGCTTCGTTTTCCCCTAGAGGTCAGTCCGTGTAGCTCTTTATAGTCCATAAATTAAGCAGGCGGTGAGGTTTGTGTTCTTGAAGAGCGAACTGGGCCCAGTTGGGCAGGTCTCGGTGTAACAGCTCCGCTCTCCACTAGATGGCACTGCTAGCCTACTGGGGTGGATTGTTGCAGTGCTCGTTAGTGCACATGTGCATGCACATGAGCGGGAGTGGTGAAAAATGGCACCACCCTGACACCCAGTCTGCTCTCTCCCGGATCAGCAATTGTTCACTGGTCCTCCGTCTTCAGCTCTCATCCACTCCCCACTTTTCCATTCTCCGTGACCAGGCCCCAGGCAATACCTCTCTCCCAAGTTTTGTCTCAGAGGCTGTTTTCCCCAGCCCCTTACTTCTGAAGGACTGCGTCTTTGACCCGCTCCACCCCTCTGCGGGAGGGTCTCACCTAGCAATGGCCAAATGAGCCATGGCCAAATGGCTGCACCCAGGATGAACCTGCTAACAGATTGAAGTAGGACTGAAATTGCTTCGTTTTCCCCTAGAGGTCAGTCTATGTAGCTCTTTATAGCCCATAAATTAAGCAGGTGGTGAGGTTTGTGTTCTTGAAGAGCGAAGCTTGCTGGACACTGTTGTTGCTGGTGCCCCGAGACTGAGGCCAGGTGCCAGCCTGCCCCCCAAAAAGATTGCGAGACAGTGTAGCCTCAGCCTTTCAGGGATGGTGGAAAATCGCAACACACATCTGGCACCAGGCTTCACCCTCAACAACCTTGCTCCAGCACCAGTGAATGTGGCTGCCTTCCGGGGTCTGTCCAGCAGTGGACTTCAATCTGGTCTTCAATCTGTCCAGCAGTGGAACCGCTTTTCCCTGTGTGGCCTGAGAACCTCCCAGGCCCCACTCTGTTCCTGGGGATTCCCACCAGAGCACCACTAGGTATCGAGCTGAGGAGTTGCAGCCTTTGCACTCCCCTTGTTTACAGCCTTAATGGAATTTAAACCCTCTCCTTTCTCCTTTCTCCCTTTTTAGTTTAGTCCCTGCAGCTGTTTCCAATTTTCCACTTTCTCTCCAGCTGCTTTTGAGGAGGGGTGCTTTTCCCATATGCTACCCCCCCTCCCCAGTGTCTGTCCTTTCTCCACCCGCAAAAGGGGTTCCCTACCTTTCAGGGCTTCTTGCTCCCCAAGTTCAGCTCTTTGTGTCGTGTACCTGCTGAAATCTGTGGTTCAGGTTGTGTAGTTTGTTGTGTTAATCTTGCAATCAGTTTTCTAGGTGTGTAGGATGGTTTAGTGTTGGTCTGGCTGCATTTCATGGACGCGAGACACAAAAATCTTCCGTGTATTCCACTATCTTGGCTTCTCTTCGACCCCCTTTTAATATAGCAGTACTCTCAGGTGCAGGAAACATAAAAAGCTTTTAAAATACACAAAAGACAGAAATGTAGCCAAAATGACAAGACAAAGGATTTCCCTCCTCCCCCCTAAAAAAGGACAAGAAGAAATCATAGCCAGGGACTTCAAAACAGATATAAGCAATATATCTGGATAAAAATTTAGAACAACAGTCATAAGACTACTAGCTGGGCCTGAAAAAATCATAGAAGACACCAGAGAAACCCTTGCTACAGAGATCAAAGACCTAAGAACTAGTCAGGATGAAATTTTTAAAAAATGCTATAACGGAAATGCAAAACTGATGGATATAGTCACCATGAGGATGGAAGAAGCAGAGGAAAGAATAGGTGATATAGAAGATAAAATGGAAAAATAGTAAGCTGAAAAAAGATAGAAAGGAAATTATTACATCATGAGGGGAGACTTAAAGAGCTTAGTGATTCCATGAAATAAGACGATATTCATATCATCAGAGTCCCAGAAGAAGAGCAAGAAAAAGGGACAGAAGGCTTAATTGAATGACAGATGGGAACTTCCCTAATCCGGGGAAGGAAACAGGCTTCAAGCCAAGAGGCACAGAGAACTCCCTTCCAAATCAATAAAAATTGGCCAACACCATGATGTATCATAGTGAAACTTGCAAAATACAAGGTAAAGAGAGAATTCTGAAAGCAGCTAGGGACAAACTGTCCTTAACTTACAAGTGTAGACACACTTGTAAGGTTAGCAGCAGACCTTTCCACTGAAACTTGGTCAAAAAGGAGTGGCAGGAAATAGTCAATGTACTGAATGGGAAAATATGCAGCGAAGAATCCTTTATCCAGCAAGGCTGTCATTTAGAATAGAAGGAGAAATAAAGAGTTTCCCAGACAAACAAAAACTAAAGGAGTTTGTGACCACTAAACCAGCCCTGCAGATATTTTAAGGAGGGCACTCTGCATGGAGGAAAAAAAAAAAAGAACACCAAAGAAACAAAGACTACAAATGACCAGAGAACATCACCAGGAACGCTCACTCTATGTTAACACACTGAGACTAAGTTAATACCTTACCATAATCACTGTGACTGTAAATAGATTAAATGTTCCAATCAAAAGACATAGGGCATTAGAATGGATAAAAAAACAAGACCCATCTATATGCTGCCTACAAGAGACTCACTTTAGACCTAAAGACACAGGCAGATTGAAAGTGACAGGATGGAGCACCATATACCAGGTTAGTGGATGTCAAAGAAAGTTAGAACAGCATACTTATATCAGACAAACTAGATTTTAAAACAAAGACTGTAACAAGAGATGAAGTAGGGCACTGTATCATAATTAAAGGGTCTATCCATAAAGAAGATCTAGCAATTGTAAGTATTTTGACCCCCAACTTAAAAGAACCCAAATATATTAATCAATTAATAACAAATATAAAGAAACTCATAGGTAATAAGGCTGTAATAGTAGGCCACTTACAACAATGGACAGATCATCTAAGCAGAAAATAAACAAGGAAACAATGGCTCTGAATGACACACTGGGCTAGATGGACTTAACAGATATATTCAGAACATCGTATCCTAAAGCAGCAGAATACACATTCTTCTCGAATGCACATGGGACATTCTTCAGAATTGAGCACGTACTGGGTCAAAAATCAGGCCTCCAAAATACAAGATTGGATCATGCCATGCATATTTTCTGACCACAACACCATGAAACTTGAAGTCAATCACAAGAAAAAATATGGAAAGCCCTCAAATACATGGAGGTTAAAGAACATCCTGGTTAACCAGGAAATTAAAGACATAAAAAATACTTGGAAGCCAATGAAAATGAAAACATGAGAATCCAAACCCTTTGGGGTGCAGCCAAAGCAGTCCTAAGAGGAAAGTATATTGCATTTCAGGCCTATCTTAAGAAGCAAGAATGGTCCCAAAGACACAACCTAACCTTACACCTAAAGGAGTTAGAAAAGGAGCAGGAAATAAAGCCTAAGCCAGCAGAAGAAGGGAAATAATAAAGATTAGAGCAGAAATAAATGATATAGAAACAACAACAAAGACCAGTAGAACAGATCAATACAACTAAACGCTGGTTCTTAAAAAAAATAAACAAAATTGATAAACTCCTAGCCAGACTTCTCAAAGAGAAAAGAGAGAAGACTCAAATAGATAAAATCACAAATAAAAGAGAAAAGAACAAAACCACCACAGAAATACAAACAATGATAAGAGAATACTATCAAAAATTATATGCCAACAAACTGGGAAATCTGGAAGAAATGGGAAAATTGCTAGAAACTCACAAAATACCAAAGTTGAAACAAGAAGAAGAAGAAGTAGAAAATTTGAACAGACCCATAATCAGCAAAATATTGAATCAGTAATTAAAAATCTCCCAATAAACAAGAGTCCTGGCCTCTTGTCCAGGATAGTTTCCCAGGGGCATGCTACTAGCCATTTAAAGAAGAGTTAATACCTATTCTTCTCAAACTTTTCAAAAAATACAAATGGAAGGAAAGCTTCCAAGCTCATTCTATGAGCTTGATTCCAAAACTTTACCTTGATTCCAAAGCCAGACAAAGATCCCACTAAAAAGGAGAAATACAGGCCAATATCCCTGATGAATATGGATGCAAAAATTCTCAACAAGATATTAGCAAATCAAATTCAAACATACATAAAAATAATTATTCACCATGATCAAGTGGGATTTATTCCTGAGCTGCAGATCTGGTTCAATAGTCACAAATCAATCAACATGGTATACCACACTAATAAAAGGATAAGAACCATCTGATCCTCTCAATAGATGCAGAAAAAAACCATTTGACAATATACAGCATCTTTTCTTGATAAAAACCCTCAAGAAAGTAGGAATAGAAGGAACATACCTCAACATCATAAAGGCCATATATGAAAGACCCACAGCTAATATCATCCTCAATAGGGAAAAACTGAGAACTTTACCCCTAAGGTCAGGAACATGATAGGGATGTGACTCTCACCACTGCTGGAAAGAAGTCAAACTTTCAGTCTTTGCAGATGACATGATGCTCTACATGGAAAACCTAAAAGATTTCATCAAAAAACTACTAGAACTGACACATGAATTCAGAAAAGTTGCAGGATATAAAATCAATGTACATGAATCAGTTGCATTTCTTTTTTTAAAATTTCATTTATTTTTGAGAGCAAGAGAGACAGAGCATGAACAGGGGAGGGGTGGAGAGAGAGGGAGACACAGAATCCAAAGCAGGCTCTAGACTCTGGGCTGTCAACACAGAGCCTGATGTGGCTCGAACTCACGAACCGCAAGATCATGACCAGAGCCAAAGTCAGACGCCTAACTGATTGAGCCATCCAGGCGCCCAGTTGCATTCTATACACCAATAATGAAGCAGCAGAAAGAGAAATCAAGAAATTGATCCTATTTACAATTGGACCAAAACCATAAGATACCTAGAAACCATAAGAAACCTAACCAAAGAGATAAAAGATCTGCACACCAAATACTATAGAAAGGTTATGAAAGAAATTGAAGAAGACAAAAAGAAATGGAAAAACATTCCATGCTCATGGATTGGAAGAACAAATGTTATTAAAATGTCAATACTACCCAAAGCAATCTGCACATTCAATACAATCCCTACCAAAATAACACCAGCATTTTTCACAGAGCTAGAATAAATAGTCCTAGCACTTGTATGGAACCAGAAAAGACCCTGAATAGTCAAAATAATGTTGAAAAAGAAAACCAAAGCTGGAGGCATCACAATTCCAGACTTCAAGGTGTATTACAAAGCTGTAATCATCAAGATAATGGTGCTGGCACAAAAACAGACACATAAATCAATGGAAAAAGAATCAAGATCCCAGCAATGGAGCAAGAAATGTATGGCCAACTAATCGTTAACAAAGCAGAAAAAACTACCCAATGGAAAAAGACAGTCTCTTCAGAAAAAGGTGTTGGGAAAACTGGACAGTGACATGCAGAAGAATGAAACTGAACCACTGCTTTACACCATATGCCAAAATAAATTCATAATGGATGAAAGACCTAAATGTGAGACAGGAAACCATCAAAATACTAGAGGAGAAAACAGGCAGCAAGCTCTTTGACTTTGGTTGTAGCAACTTCTTCCTAGATTTATGTCCAGAGACAAGGAAAAGAAAGGCATAAAGGAAATATTGGAACCTCATCAAGATTCAAAGCTTCTGCCCAGTGAAGAAAACAATCAACAAAACTAAAAGGCAACGGACAGAATGTGAGAAGATTGTTTCAAATGACATATCAGATAAAGTGTTAGTGTCCAAAATCTAAGGAAGTTACCAAACTCAACACCCAAAAAACAAATAATGTAGTAAAGAAATGGGCAGAAGACATGAATAGACACTTTTCCAAAGCGACATCTAGATCACTAACAGACACATGAAAAGATGCTCATCATCACTCATCATGGAAATTCAAATCAAAACCACAATGAGGTACAATCTCATATCTGTCAGAATGGCTAAACTTAACAACTCAGGAAACAACAGATGTTGGCAAGGTTGTGGAAAAAAGGGAACCCTCTTGCACTGGGAAGCTACTCTGGAGAACAGTATGGAGGTTCCTCAAATTAAAAATAGAACTACCCTACAAACCAGTAACTGCAGTACTATGTATTTATCCAAAGGATACAAAAATGATGATTTGAAGGAGCACATGCACCCCAATGTTTTGTGGCAACAATATCAACAATTGCTTAAATTATGGAAAGAGCCCAAATGTTCATCGACTGATGTATGGATAAAGTGATGTGGTATATATATACAAAAAAAGATTAAAAAAATGAAATCTTTCCATTTGCAACAACGTGGATGGAACTAGAGTGTATTATGCAAGGCAAAACAAGACAGTCAGAGGAAGACAAGTATCATATGATTTTGCTCATACGTAGAATTTAAGAAACAAAACAGATGAACATGGATGAAGGGAAGGAAATATAAAATAAAAACAGAAAATGAAGCAAACCATAAGAGGCTCTTAAATACAGACAAGAAATTTAGAGTTGCTGTACAAGAGGTGGATGGGGGAATAGGCTAATTAGGTGATGAGAATTAAGGAGGACATTTGTTGGGGGTGAGCACTGGGTGTTATATGTAAGTGATGAACCTCTGGTTCTACTCCTGAAACCAATACTGCACTGTATATTACCTAACTTGAATTTAAATAAATAAATTGTTAAAAAAGAGAAGGTATAGTTCCTGAACATTGGATTTCCTTCTCTTTCCCTCTTGGGACCAGAAAGGAGAATATCTTCTGTATTTGTTTTTTTGGAGTTTCTCCTCTTCTCTCATTCACCCAGCTGCCCCTGGTTTTAGGAAAGGGATTGCAGAGGGAGGAGACAGAAGGAATAGACAAGTTCCTACATTACTGATACTGTTCTGATGTCCTGATGCTTATGAGATTTCTGGGCTTGATAGTGATTAAACCTGACCTTTTCACTTCTGGTGAATTGGAATGTTCTTCAGGGGACCCATCCACCCCTACTTGGGGTGTTGATCACAGTGCTGATTGCATATGGCCCTACAGCACCTAGGCATTTGGCAGCTCCTCTCTCCAGCTTCTCTCTGCTGTGATTACCTCCCCTCCAGGCAACCCTCTTTGATAGGATTTCACACAGCCCAAGCAGCCAGCTCTCTCTCTCCTGGGCCATATGTGGCCCATGGGAAACACTCATAATCCTTCCTTTCTGTTTTCAATTACTGTTGGTGATGTTTTCCTGATGTTATGCATTTTTGCTCATTTTATGTATTAGGTGATAGAAGTTCTATGACATCTTCAGGAACATGGTTCTGTATTGATCCAGTTTGACTTTGCCGCAGTATTTGACAGTATTGTGTTCTCTTTTTCACCTCTTTCACCTTGGGCGCCTCTATTATCTGGATGGTGCCACATTTCTCTGACCTCATCTACCCTCCTCCATGAAAAAGATCTTCTTCCTCCTCTGCTCAATCCTTTCAACCTCACCTGGCTCCATTCATTTGACACATTGTTGCTGACCTCATTTTCCCTCACTGCTTTCTACCACCTTTATTGCCAAAGAAATCCAAAGCCCACACTCTTCCTTCTTTTCCATGACTACATGTTCACATTCATTGGATGTACTTTGGCACCTCAAACTGATTTCACAAAATCAGAATGTGTCACCTTCCACATCTTTTCTAACATGTTCTCTTGTGTGCTCCAACTCTGTGAAGCATGTTCTCATATACCGAGACTTCTAGTTCAGAAACTCAGGATCATCCAGCCTCTGCCTCCCATTCAGTCTTACACCAAATGTGCTAGCAGCACCTGCCAGTTATATTTCCTGAACCACAGGTTTGTGTTTCAGTCTGGCATTGGGAGCCACCATGAGCATTTCTCTTCTGTGGGCCCCATCAGCCTCAAGGTAACTGCTGTTGCTTCATTGAACTTGTCATTGTCACAGGTCTCCCAAAGTGTCCCAGCTCTAATTCATCCTCCACAGCACTCTCACAGCGAATTTTAGGAGAGAAAATGCAATATACCAACAAACTGAAGATGAGGCCAAAGAGTCTCAAAAGTTGGGTCTACAAAATTTCTTTCACCTCAGTTTTCTACCTTTACCATAGATTCTGGGGTTAAACTACTTGTGGTTCCCAAAACGTGCTGGTGCTGGGCTTTTTTGACTCTGTGCCTTTTTCTGTCAGTCACTTCCTCCCTCCTCCCACTCCTTCCTCCCTCTTTATTCCTCTCTCCTCGAACTTCTAGGACATTTGTCCTGGGCATGATTTACCTGACCCTCCCAGGCTGTTAGTTGTCTGAGCCCAGGCTCATTCTAAGATTCATCCCCACATTGCCTACTTATTTCCCAATTTCTCTTCCTCAAATTATAGGCTAGTCTAGGACATCAAGAAATACTTATTTTTATCTCTGTACTCCTAGTCCCTACCACACAGCCCAGCACGTCTTGGTCACTCAGTAATTGATGCTTATTATCAATGAAGAGATGCAGCAATATTTCTGTAGCTTTGCCATTGCTCTTCTCTTAAACTGAAATTCCTCTCCGCTTTTGTCTGATTGATGTTTACAATTTTTTTCACCTTCTAATTCATCCTGAAAACTCTGCCTTCCATTCAGACATCCCTGGACCCCACCTGCTATAGTCAAGAGATGCTACCTCTGAACATCCCCCATGCACTCCCTACAACTTGGTGCCCTCACCAGTTCTGCTGGGAGGCAGTGGATGTGTACACATATGTCTACTGCCTCACAGGATGCTCTGCTCCATGAAAGGGCCTTCTTATTCTTCTTTGCATCTTCAGTGCTAGCCCAGGACCTGATATATAATAGATGCTCAGTGAATGTTTGGGTAATAAATGAGTGGATAAACAAGACAAAATCTAGCAAGGGAGTTAAGAATAAAGTAAACTGTTTGTCAGAGGAGGGAGATCTGGATTCATGAAGGTGGGGGTGATAATGAGGAGATCTGTCTCCAAGTGCTGGCTTCCATCATCAGTTCAGAGACTCTGGGAGGCAGGCACCATTGGACCTTATGGGCTGGAAATCCCAGACCACCCATATTTGTCCAGGATACAGCTCCCATCTGGGTCAGGGATCCAAGCAAGCAGAGGTGGACTCACATGTCACTCTTGTGTCCCAGGCTTGAGGATCAATCTTCTCTTCCCTGGAACTAGTGCCCCCTTTGCCCTGAGCCTCTCTTCCCTCCCCCCTGCCATATACACCCAAACCCCTTGCCTGTAGAGACTTGCTTCGGGAGTAGAGGGAGGACACAGGACAGGGTACACTTGGAAGGGAATCCGTGGACATGGTGGCCTTTAGGCAGTGGGAAAGTGGGAGTCATTCTCCTGAATGAAGCCCCCCCCCACTCCCTCTGCAGTGACCCATATTCTCAGGTTCTTCCCAAGGCTTTTCAACCAGCTTCTGTTTCCTGTGTGCTACTGTGACTGTGTCACCTATCCATCTCCCTGCAGGAGGGAAAAATCTGGGGTCTTGCTGAGACAGATATTTGAATGGAGAGAACAGAGATGAAGAGAAGCCCTATCTGTGAGCTGGGTGCCTACTGCAGGCTGAATCTCTGTACATGCAATAAAAGACTGGGGACCAATTTTCTTCACTGAAGGTATGACTGCCAAGTCAGGAAATTCTGGGGGAATTTCAGATGATTTAGAACATTTCTTATCAATTTTGGAATCATCTTTTCTTTACAAGGTCTTCATATTTTTGGTAACAGGAGGGAGAGAACAGTTTTCCTAATGATCTTTTACCACCAGGAGGCAGCACAGGTTGGGCTAGCAGCAGCTGGAAGAGCCAGTCCAGTCTAATCAGAAGATAGAAGGGGAAGGAGGCACCCTCTGGGCTCCAGGGATAATCCTGAGAGTACTCTGATCTAATCCCTCTTGTTTCCTAGAAAGCGATGAGGGATCTTGGGGCAAGCTGAGGGCAAATTACAGGCTGACGTGCATGCACACACTCACACACACGCACACACACACACACACAGGTGGAATATGTGTGATATTCCTTGGACACTACTGGCTACCCAAGAACAAAGGAAAGGTTTAAGTACTTGCCATGGTAATGCGGGAAACTAAGGCAAATAAAAAATTAAATTCCCTTACTGCCTATAGCCTATTGACAAGTCCTTGAAACTGGCAGAGTGACTTCCCTCTAGGAGCTCAGCTGCTTCAATGATGACACTTTGCTAGGGGCAAAGAGAACCTTAGCTTAACATTATCAAAACCTTGAGGATCCTGCAAGTCTACCTCCTGTATCTCAACTGCCCCAAGATATATACTTGCAACCATACTCCAAGCTTATAGCCCCCCAATATGCATATGAAGGGTCTCATGACTGAACTTTTATTAAATGGTAATAATTTGTGCTTCCCTAGAAATAGCTAGCCCCTCAAGGTCCTGGAGACCTTGCTTCCAAAATTCCTTAGAGACTGACTCTATCCCTGACCCCTTCCCAGCCTGAGGGTATATAATGAGTTACCTGTCATGACCCCAGTACATCTCTTCCTGCCCACAGGTCCTGTCCCAGAGCTTTTTTTTTTTTTAATGTTTATTCATTCTTGAGAGAGAAAGAGCATGAGCAGTGGAGGGGCAGAGAGAGAGGGAGACACAGAATCTGAAGCAGACTCTAGGCTCTGTGCTGTTAGCACAGAGCCTGACACGGGGCTGGAACTCACAAACTGTGAGATCATGACCTGAGCCGAAGTTGGCATTTAACAGACTGATCAGGTGCTCCTGTCCCTGAGCTTTAATAGAATCACCTTTTTGCACCAAAGACATCTTCAAGAATTCTTTCTTGGACGTCAGCTCCGGACCACCCCACAAACCCCCTCACCACCACCCCAAAACTTCATCAGAAGAATCTGGGATGGGTCACTTAACTGCCTGTGGGAAGCCAGTGGACTGTGAAGGTTTTATACTTGGAACCCATGACAGCTGGAATTTTGTGGGGCTGTGAGGTGCTCTATGGGTGAAGGAGGTGCATGAGGGGGGCCTCAAGTCTGAATTTGGGTGGTGGCCTCAGAGGCTGCATATCTGCTTCAGTGGGCATTCCTGGGGGCACCGTGGGCACTGCACTTGGGGCGTCCATGCTGGCTGGGGCCAGTGGACCTGAGGAGGATTGCTCCTTTATTGCTGCTGTGATGACATCTTTCTTGAAGTCTTAACAGAAACCTTTCATTGGTGGGCTGAGAACTCACAATGGGATAATATCCATGAGGGACCCAGAGGGGAGGGGTGTCTGTCTGCCAGCTCCCACATTTTCTTACCCTCTGTGATTGCCCTCTGTCTCCTGGAGTTAGCTACAATCACAGGAACCACCATGGCCACATCCACCAGAAATTCATTTCAGAACATGGATCCTGTGCCTACCTCCTGGAGCTGCTTATCATTGTGTCTGTCCTGTCAGACCCACCTTTTTATAGGACCCCTTATAGTTAGAGGAATATTGGTATCTGAAACAACTCAGGACGAGAGAGACGAAGATGGGACAGAAACAGAACATTGGACTGTGTAAAAACTGCTTTAAAAAGGAGTAGGGAGGGGCACCTGGGTGACTCAGTCAGTTAGGCATCTGACATTAGCTCAGGTCATGATCTCACAGCTTGTGACTTCGAGCCCTGAGTCGGGATCTGTGCTGACAGCTAGGAGCCTGGATCCTGCTTCAGATTCTGTGTCTCCTTCTCTTTCTGTGCCTCCCCCCAACCTCCGTTCTGTCTCTCTGTCTCTGTCTCTGTTTCTGTCTCTGTCTCTCTCTCTCTGAAATAAACATTAAAAAAAATTTTTTTTAAAGGAATAGGGATGGTTAACCTGAGGAAGAGAATATTTGGGAGGGCAAGAAATTGTTTATAGAATGTGTATTCGTTTTGTATTGCTGCATAACAAATCACATAAACAGCAGCTTAACCAACACACACTTATTATCTCATGGTGTCCTTGGGTCCAGGGTGTGGGCACAACTTAGCTGGGACCCCTCCTCAGGGTCTCATGATACTGAGATCAAGGTGCTGGCTCCTGCATTACTTTCTGGAGCTTCGGTCCTCTTCCAGGTTCACTGGATTGTTGGCTGAATTCAGGTTCTTCCAGGTGTAGGACTGAAGTCCTCAACTGCTAGAAGCCACCCACCCTCCTGCCATCTGGCTGACTCCATCATAGCACTCCTGAATTTATCAGCCCCAGGCTGGGGTTAAGCAATAGTGGCTGGTAAAGCCGCTGTGGGAAGGGGAGCAAAGCCTGGATTTATGTACTTTTCGAGGTATAAATCCTCCCACCTGGACAATTTCAAGATAACCGGTGGTTTAACAACAGTCTTCCAAAATTTCTGAATATTTAACAGTCAAGTCACCTGAGTATCATCTCCAGCAGACCACTGGAACTAGTCTAGGGGCTCCAGAGCTCATGCACTAAGTGCCCTTTATGCTCCTACCCCTTCTCTGTCCTCCTACCTCCTGTCTCCTTCAGTAATTTCAGGCAGAAGGAATGAAGTTTTTTTTTTTTTTATTTCCTATTTGCTGTAACAGATCACCACAAACTCAGTGATTTAATACAACTTTATTCTCTTAGAGTTCTGGAAGTCAGAGTCTAAAATTAAGGTGTTGGCAGGGCTGAGTTCTTTCTGGAGCTTTCAGAGGAGATCTATTTCCTTGTCTTTTGAGCTTCTACAGACTGCCTGAATTCCTTGGCCCATGGCCCCTTGTTCACATCACTCCAGTATCTTGCTTCTATCATTACATCTACTATGACTCACTCTGATCCTCCTGCCTCCCTCTTATGAGGATCCTTGTGAGTACATTGGGATTGCATGGATAACCCAGGATACTTTCCCCATCTCCAGATCCTTCATGGAACCACATCTACAAAATCCCCTTTACTCAGTGAGGTGATGTATCCACAAGTTCTGGGGATTAGGGTGTGGCTATCTTTGGGAGACATTATTTAGCCATTCTGTCACAAGAGTACGTCCATCCATAAACACACATCATTTAGAGTTTTGGTGGCTGTTCTGTTTGCCTATCTCCCCTACAAAGTTTTGTGCCTTATATTTGCATCTCCTTAAATACAGTAAGAAACAGAGCTGTTACAGAAACATCACACCTTGTGGCACACCCCCCCACAATGCTTCAGGGGGAGTTTTGAAATTCTGTATTTCTTTTCTTTTAGCAATTCCTTGTATTACAATGAACTCCACAATATCCGATGTAGGGGTGGCATTGGGCTTTCCACTAAAAATACGTAACTTACAACTGTACACAGTAGAGCTCACATACTGTTTTGAATCTTTTCTGTTTACTTAGCATTGTAGCTGAAGGAAGGTATAATAATCTAAATACAGTTTAAGGGAAATATTTACTCTCTACTTTCCTGAGGGTCCTGCAGACCTCACAGCTCCTCAGCTGTCCCATTCCTCTGCCGCCCATGTGCCTGACCTCCTCACCCTGGAGTAGGCTTCCTCTGGGAAGGAGGCTGAGGAGCTGAGAGTGGAGCCCATTTTGGGAGCTAGTCAATTGGGCTTAGAGACTCGAGGGGTATTCCAAAGAGGAAGGAGTTCCTCCCCATTTCCCTGTGCCCTGTTTTCTCGGATAAGCCATTACTCCTTTCCTTGTAACTCCTGCCATTCCCCAGCCTCCCAAATCCACCTGTCTATATCCAAAATAGTCTGGACATTAACTGAACAAAAGTCAAGATTCCTCAGGGATAATATTTTTAATGGGTCAAAGAGAGGCAGGGGCATGATTCCATTGGAACTGAGGAAGGGGTCGCAGAACCAAATGTTAGTCCTGGGAAGGGTCTAACTAACAGTGAGAGATGGAGCAGGGAAGGAAGGGAAGGCAGGTGGCTTCAACAACTACTCTGTGGTATGGAGAAGAGGAGAGTGGCTTCTCATGTGAATTTTAAGATCATTTAGAAGAATTCTGTTTTCCCTTATAAAACCTGAAGAAAAGTTAATGTTTTCTTTCTTTGTGGGTAGAGGGTGCTGTGATGGAAGAATGGCCTTGTTTGTCCACTACAGGTGATGGTAGCCAGAGAAGGACACACCTGTCCAGGCTCCAAGGGGTGCCCTGAGAACATGTCACATCTGGCCAACTTCCACTGTCTAGGGTACTTGGGAAAAGCTGGTGGACAAACTGTTTCATGATTTGCCTAGAATTTTGGGCAGTAGCCTTTTCTGGGACCATATGTGGTTCCATATTGTTGGGTGAAAATAGAGTCTATGGTGAGAGGAAAGAAAATCCACCTGCTTCCTGACTGTTGAGGAGGGTACTTTCCAAAGAGTCATTTCTGCTTTGACAGGTATTCTTGTCATGGAGGAAGCTGCACAGGGGCACTTCTGCTGTCTGGAGTGTCAGGGATATGGTTCAGGCCCCTTCAGAGGGCAGGACTCAGGGTCCAGGGGAGGGATATAGCAAGGGATTTTGCATTGTTGCTATTGCTTAAAAGACATCTCTCTTGATTGAAGAGAGTCTATAAGAAATACGTTTTTGTTCTGTTTGTTTTATTTTGTCATTGGTACTTCCTCAATTAAACAACCACAGCTGTATCTTCAGGGACAACCTTCCCATTGAACTTATTGGCATATCTGCTATGTGACACAGAGCCCAGCATGGGTAGCAGCTGCCAAATAAGAAAACATTTTGGGACCATAAGAAGGTTTTCCTGTGACTAGCCTCTCTTTCCACCCTGAGGTGACCATTCTTGTATTATGGCACTCCCTGGGCTCTGCCATCTGAGCAGTGCCCAGTCTAGGGGAGGGGGACAGCAAGCCTAGCATCAGTGACATAGCCAAGTGTGGAGCAAAAAAGCTGGGGACTTAGGTCAGAGAGACTTGGCTGTTGACCCTTTGTTGTCACCCACCAGTTATTTGAAGAGGAACAAACCAACTACCTTTATTTTTCCTCAGGCTTCCCCTTAAAGTGGGATAAACAATGACCACATCCTAAGATTGTTGTAGGAATTAGAGAGATAAAATTTGATAGAGAGGTGAGTACACTGTGAATATCTACTGCTAGTCCAAAGGAAGAAGACAAGGAGAAAATAAAAACCAGAAATTGTGTCGTGGTGTGTGTGGGGAGTAAGGGGTCATACTCAGCCTGGTAGAGAAGAGTCTAGGGGTGAGGGAGGGACAAGAGAGCTTCCTGTCTTGAACACCTGAAAGGGCACCCTACTTGAAAGGTATGTGTGTGTTGAAATTTCCAGCAGTGATGTCAGAGCAACCCACTTTAGACATGAGGAAAAATGTCCTCCATGGGGTTGATGACAGAGGAAGACTTCTCCATCCTGAATCATCCTCCATAGTGACTTTTGGATGTTTTCAATATTATGCTGCTGAGGAGGGAGGCTGCACTCTATCTGTCCAGGGCTCCTTCTGGTCACATAGTCTCTGAACTTGAACAAAGTCAAGGGTCTAACCTCTGGACAGGCCCCTTTCTTTGGCCAGTATCTAACCCTTTATCTCTTCCCTATTATTTTGTTCTCCACATCGTCTCCTGCTTAGCTCACTCTGTGATGATATTTGAGGGGGTATTATAACCTCTCTCCCAACTGGACTTCATGGTCCAAAGCAAGCAAGCTGTAAGCAGGAGCCATCTTGCAGGTAAACAAATCTTAGAATATAGAAATATTAGCACTCAATCTTAGTATTTTTTTTAACTTAAGGGTTCCACCCAAGCCTACTTTCTAGTTTAGCCTATAATGTCATACAAACCAAGGAAAATGAAGGAGCACTAGATTGAAAATGGGGATGTCCACTGTCCAGTTTGACCTGACTTTTCCACATCCTCCTTCTGGGACTTTGGGAAAGTCAGTTAACATCTGTAGCACACACTTTTCTCACCTGAAGCATGTTATGTTGTAGTTAATGGTTTCCAAATTTCTCAAAGAAAATCATTCTATAAAGATTAAAACAGATTAGACCCCATAATGTGGGTGGGCCTCATCCTATCAATTGAAGGCCTGACTAGAAAAAAGACTGACCTCCTCTAAGGAAATTCTGTCAGTAGACTGCCTTTGAACTTGAAGTGCAACTCTTACCTAGGTCTCCAGCCTGTCCACCTACTTTACAGCCTGTCTGCAGATTTTGGACTTGCCAGGCCTTCAAAGTCACATGAGCCAATTTCTTACAAAATGAATATATGCTCATCCTATTGGTTCTGTTTCCCTAGAGACTCCTGACTAACACATCTGCCCAAAATATAAGGTGTAGAGGCAGGTGTTTGGCATAGGATTTAAAGGGAACCTTGGAAATGGATAAAGAAGATATGGTATTGGTATATATACACAATGGAATATTACTCATCCATAAAAAAAGAATGAGATTTTTCCATTTGGGACAACATGAATGGACCTAAAGGGTATTCTGCTAAGTGAAATAAGTCAGACAAAGAAAGGTAAACATCATATAATTTCACTTATATGTAGAATGTAAAAAACAAACAGACAACAACAAAAAAAGAGAGAAAGGAACTTATAAATACAGAGAACAAATTAGTTACTACCAGAGGCAAGAGTGTGTGGGGGATGGGCAACATAGGTGAAGGGTATTAAGAGGCACAGTTATTAAGAGCTTACAGTTATAAAATTAGTAAGTCATGGGGATGAAAAATTTGGCACAAGGAATATAGTTGCTAATATAATAACTTTGTGTGGTGACCGATGGTCCTATACTTATTATGGTGAACCCTGTGTAATGTATAAAATTGTTGAATTACTATGTTGTACACCTGAAACTAATATAATATTATATGTCAACTATACTTCAATTACAAATTTTTACAAATAAAAGATAAAGGGAACCTTGGTTATGGCATAAAAGAAGCATGGGGGATGGAGGGCTAAAAGAAATTGGATGATATAGCCCAGTTTCCAAGAGTCCACCCCCACATGATCCTTCACCTTGGGTTTCCACACTCAGGTAAACTGCCCTGTTGGAGCCTGAGGGGGTGGCCATGGACTGACACACACATGAAACATCTGACTCATCCTAGGCCGTCCTTCTTGGGGAGAAAAAAATGCTGAGTTAAATATTAATCCCACCTAAAAACTATCTTCCCAGAAGTATCTAAAATAATGTTTAACAAAATATCTGGGTACTGTGACCCAGCCAAACTAATACAAAAATTAATCACAGCAGGTAAAATCAGGCAATCCTCAATCCCACTAGCAGCTAGAAAAACACACACACTTACATGGAGATATATGCACACACACACACACACTCAAGTGCATGTACATACAAGTGTACATATGAGCATGTATGCACACAACACACTCCTACACAACACACACACAGTAAATTCCAAGGCAAAGCCTAGTGTGATAGAAGGTGTGTAGTTAAAGACTCTTGAATAAAATTTAAATGTTTGTGAGTAATCTAGGGTTTAGTCCATGTTATTACTTCACTTTCCCTTGAAACATGGCCCAAGCAATAGTATTTGGGTGCTAGGTCCACGAATAGCTCCCATGTTTGGTTTTGTAATTTGATGACATAGAGAAATGCAGAAATAGCTGCTACTGCTTCTCTCTCTTTTCCTAACATCACTAATCTCACATTTTCACCTTCTGCTACAGAGAAATGGATTAGATTTTCCTTCCAGTTTTCAATGATTAAGAACTATTTATGGAGGTTGAGAGCCAGAGTTTCTGATTTACTTTTGACTCAAGACATTGTTCTATGTAGGCAGGAGCCATCCACCTGCCCTTTTTCTCCATACTTGTGAGGTCTTCACAGCTCAATGAGATGCTCTGAGCCAGCAAATGTGAACTGGCAGTGTCTGGGACACTGGATAGCCTGCACTATCCCAGGGAAAGGCATACAAAAGAAGAAACTCTCCCTTGCACAAGAAAGCAGTTGTAAGGCCTTACAAGGCAAAATGGAGAAGATTGGCTTTGCAGTTTTCTTTATGCTATTGCAGCCATGACAGGCGTTATCCTGACTCCTTGGACTGACCCAGGGACACCTGCAGGAAAAGGGGGTACAGGGTCAACATTGAGGTGATGGTTAAGAGGGTGAGAGATTTGTGTAGCTCTGGGAAGGATTGTGGCTGATTCTGGAGCACGGGCCAGCTCTGAAGGGGATTATTCCATGGAGGGGAAGTAGAGGAAGTGACAGTGTCCTGTCAGGAGGCCAGGATTGCTGCCTCAGCCTGTCCATTCTTTCCTACTCACCTCAGAGCAAATCTGGTCCATGAGAAGCCCCTTATCCCAAACTGGGGTTTGTTCCTGTGCTCTGTATTTCTATAGCACGCTGAGCATAATTTCACTCTTCACATATGCCTCACCTTATCATCTCTTTATATACATGTACTCCTCCTTGACTGTGAGTTCTAGGGTGGTGTCCCTGTTCCCACTCCTGACCCACTGCCTGGCACCTTGTAGGTGCACCTATGTCCAAAATGGCTTGAAGGAACACCTGACATCTAGAGTCAGGGTCATAAGCACAGCACATCAGGACTGCCTGTAACCTCTTTTCTTCTGCTTAAAACTCTTAGATAAGAGCTTGGGAGAACAGAAATTCTTAGTCCAGGATGCCAAGAGTCTCAAGAGATCCCATTAGTTGTCTCTTCACACCTATCCACCTCCCCAGAAGGCCCAAGGGGTCCTGCAGAAGGACCTTCAAAGGGAAAAACAAATGTTACCACTGGAGAACTGTCAAACTTGGTTTATTGGTGCGTAGGCAGATTTTGTCAAGTGTTTTTAGGTACTGGTAAGTAATATTCTGCAACCAGAAAATAATGGGGAACCACTTAACATTACATTATTCACTCTCTGCATATTACATGTTTATGTTCTGCCTTATGCATTGGAATAGAAATCCCTTGAGGACTCTGACTCTGTCTGTTTCAGTGCCTGAAGCACTGGAGACTCACACCCAGTGGAGACTTAGGAAATACTTGCAGACTGACTCTTGACTTACTCCCAGGCAGGTCGGAAACTGGTTAAAACAACCATTGGTCCTCTCTTCATGAGACTTAAAATCTCTGAGACCAGGAAGAGCTTGAAGAGACAGGGAGGGAGGTGGCTTTCTGCCCGTGGTTGGGGATGGCTGGGGAGAGTTCTTGATGATCTAGCATGAGAATGACATATGGAGAGAGAAAGGAAGAGAAGGAGAGAAGAGATGACAGAGTGAAATGGGTGGTAGTGGTGACAGTAGCCAGACACCAGCAAAGAAATGGGGGAGGGGAATGGAAGGGTATGGAGGGGAGGGGTGAATGAACCAAGCTGACAGTGACAGTACATACATTGAACACTCTAGAGACTTTTGTCTTTCTGGAATATATTTGACATATAATACTGTGTAAATTGAAAATGTACAATGTGTTACTTTGCTATATAAATATATATATACAATATATAAAAATATTGTAATACAATTGTTGTGGCAATATTACATAATTTTGATATTGACCACATTACATGTATTTATCTCATTACATAGTTATAATACAATATTATCGCCTTCATTCATCATTACTATATTCATCATTACTGCTTATTTACTACTCGTTGCAAGTTTGTGCCATTGGTACATTAATCCTATCTCTGTTCTACCACTGGTAAATACTGTTTTACTGTTTTGTAGTGGGAGTAAATTTAGTTCCTGAAGTGGAATCCCCTGGTCACTAAGTGGTTTCTGGCACTTGAGTCAAACCAAGTGGTTTTGAATCAAGCTCACACCTGTCACTTGGTGCACTCACCTGACCTTGTCCTGGAGCTGCACCTGACAGCCCTGCTCCCCACTAACAGGTGTGCACATAAGGCTGTTTGCTGCTCACTGGGCCCCTCACCAGCATTCTTGCCTCTGTGGCCAGACAGGCTAATTAGAGAGGGACCTTCTCCCCTACCTCCTTGTCTTCCATATTATAAGACCTGAGGAGCAAAATCGATTGTGGAATTAAAGCATAGAACCCTTTTTAGTTAAATAAAAAACCTTCAGGGTTTTCATACTGCCCACTAACAAAGCGTTTGCTGCTGGCCCAGAGTTTGCTTAACATTGTTCTGCATCACCTCCCTGCAAAGGGAGAAAGTAACTCCTCCCTCTGCCTCCAAGCCAGTTGAGGACAAACCTAGCCATGTGGAGCTGTCACTCCTACAGACTTCCTTGAACCTGAAACCCAAATGGAGAGACCCAGACTGCAGCTTAGAAGGGCATATGTCATGTAGCTTTAAGGGCAAGTGGGAACACAGACCAGGTGTGAGGTCTTGGGAAGTTTCCATATGAAGAGGTAGGGCTTAAAGTAATCTGTGTGGAGGTTCCCCACACACCACCATCCCCTTTTGCCCTTAATAAATATTTGAGGAATTAATAAATACTTGCAGACCAACTCTTAATTTACTCTTGGCCAGACTGAAATGGTAAAAAGTAACATTGGTCCTCTCTTCATTACCTAAAATCTCTGAGGCCTGGAAACCTGGAGAGTTAGGGAAAGAGACGGCATGCTGCCCACGGGCCCTGCAGGTTCCTGACAACCCAGCATGAGAAAAACGGAAGACAGAGAGAGAAATGTGATGATAAAAACAGTGTTAAAACACAGCCCTAAGTCTTTCAAAGATGGCCTGTTCCCTGGGGATCAAGACTCCAGGACTCTTGTCCTATCTCTCCCATAACCATGCCACTGATGGCTGATGATCTGAGTCTGATGCTCTCACTTCCTACAGCAAATTCTTCCAGAATGCTTGAAAGTGTAGTTAATCAGAGGGCACCTGCTAAACTGGAGTTTTAGCACAATTTTTGACAAGTGTTTCCAGGAAAAGAGTGAGATACCTGAGGACAGGAATCTGCTGGGAACCCTCTATTTCTTCCTTGTCTGGCTGCACCCAGGTTAAAAGGGCCCTGGTGTGGCCCTGTTCATGCGGCTTGGATCCCTGAGTCCTGGAGCAGCAGGGGCAAGTAAGTGACATGGCTGTGCTATAGGGAGTGATGCCTAGCTGTAGCCTATGGGTTGGAATCTTTTTTCTTTTTTCTTTTTAATTTTAATTTAAAATTTAATTTAAAATTTAAACCCAGGAAAACAGTTACAGAAAGAAACAGAAGTGTTACATGGAAGGTGGGTTGAACAAACCACAGTGAAGATAGAACATGAGGTCCTGTATTTATGATGATGAAAGTTTTAGACACACAAATCCATGCCCTGTGTTGCACAAGTGTTTGCAGTAAAACTGGCCCCAGGGCTCCTCTTTCATAGTGCCCTTTCCATCCCTTTTATTTCTTTAGCATTATTCCCTTTGGTAGAACTTCTTGCCCCTGTCCCAAGTATGATAAGGCATCACGCACATGTCTGAGCTGGAGGGCTGAGCTGTATCCTCAGCACTTGGGCTTATAGTCGCTGTGATTTTCTGCAGATTTTTGCCTTTGGTATTTATTCCTGACTTTTTATTTGGACCTTAAGCATGGGTACATGTGCACTCCCAGCCAGGAGTTGCCATGGGGAACTGAATCTGGGAAGTGTGGAGGGATAGAATAGAGAGAGAGGAGGGTAAGAGAGAAATCTCTCCATCGTACAGGCATGTAGACCCAGAGACTGAAAGATTGGCATGGACTCCCCTATGAATTAGAATCTCTGCATCAGCAGGGCCTGGCTGCTTCAGCTTTGGGCCAGTGCAGAGTGGAAGAGACCAATTCCTGACCCCTGTCCCCACTCCCATGCGGCCTATGCCCCCTGCAGGACAACAGATAAATCTTGTTCCCCATGCGGGCCAGACTTTGGGGTGAAGGCAGTCTGCATTATCGCCTCTCAAACATGTTCTTCTCCAGGATGGACATCATGGGCTTCTTTCTCTTTCATGACATAGTGTTCTGTTCCAGTCCATGCCTATTGCCCTTCCCCTCACCTGATGCACCTGAACATATCCTTTTTAGGAACAGAGCCCTGGATAGGCTTCAGTTCTCCAGGTCAGATTTACCTTTGGCAGCTGCAGGGTGAATATTTCATTATCAGCCATGATCAGTGGGGGCTTCTCTGGGGCTGGCTGTCATGGTCATGAGCAAGATGGAAAAGTCTAAGGCTCTGAGAATTAGGTAAGAGTAGGAGAAGATGGAGGTCCTCCCTGGAGAACTTGGCATGCTCTCTTCTCCTAGCTAACAGTGCTCATCTCTTGTTCTTGAAGGCTTTTGTCAATCCAGGAAGGATGTCCTATCAACAGCAACAACAATACAAGGTCCCCCAGCAGCCCCCTCCCCAGATCCTTGAGCTGTGTCTGCCCAAGGTGCCTGAGACCTACTCCCCAGCCCCCAACCAGCGGAAATGCCACCCCCCCGCCACCCCGTGCAGCATCCCCATGCCAGCAGGAATACACACCAAAGCAGAAGTGATACCTCCGAGGCCACCACTCCCTCACCCTGGCCTGAGGCTGCTGCATCCTCTCTCTGCCCACCCTGGACAACCTCTTTCCAGTATCTACAGGGAACATCACAAAGCCCCAGGAATATCCACCTCTCAGCTGACTCAAAAGGAGAATAACAGCTCCTTCATGGGTTTTCCAGCAACTTTTTGAGTGATTCCTCTCAGCTTCAACCTGTAGAAACGGGAGTGCCTACACCCCAGGACTGAAGTGCCATGTGATCAAGGCCTTCCCTGGTGCCATAAGTACACATGGCTGTAGTCCAGACAGGACACTTCCTCTAGCTGCTACCTCTTTCCACCCGAGATCATTGGAATGACAGAAGAATCCTCCTTCAGCTCTGCCTCTTGTCTTTCTCCAAGTGTTTTGAGGTTTATGCTTTTAAGTAACTGACTTAAAATACTGGAAAATTCCCCTACTTTCCCTCCCTTCCCACATTCTTCAGTTATGACAATGAGGTCTTGTTTCCTATCACCTGTCTGATCAATTCATTTTTCAGAGGCTGCTGACAGTCTCTCTACCCCAAGTCTGGGTACTCCCAGCCCCGCGCTGCTATGACCTCCCACTTCCCCATTCCTTTGATAAATTCAGTCGTTCCTGAGTGGGTCTGACTCTGCTCACGCAATGGCTGGGAAGGGGAAGGGAGAAGCTAACTGCCACTAGGGGGCGCTCGGGAGGCCAAACGCAGAAGATGCTGGGGTTTCCCTGAGTGGGGTACCCACATTTTGCCGTCTGCACTGAGACTGGACTCCCATTTCCATGAGCCAGCCCCGAGTCCACTGATGGCCCCAGTGGCTCTCCCTTCCCCAGGGCAGGTGCAGCAGCCCGGAAAGATGGGAGTGTGTGTTGGAGGTGTGACTCCTACTCGGGCTGGAGGCCTCCACTGTGAGCTGGACGCTACCTGTCCATGGCAGCCCGTGTTTTCAGGAGTGTGGTCTCTGTGCCAGGAAAGACTCTATCGTGCTGAGAGTCTGAGGTTCTGCGAGAGGAGTTTAGGGATTTTCAGTTAGAAATATGAGGCCTGTGTCCTCCTGCTTCATAGTTGGACTATGTGTATTATGTGTACCATGTGTATTATGTGGTGTGAAATAGATTTCCAGGCCCAGGATGGAGCTGCTTCTGCTGGCTTGGGCCACGTCAACAAACGGAAATAACCTTCAATCACTGTATATGTTCAGGTCCACCAGAAAGACTGTATCCAGTAAGCCAATCCTGCAAGGCGAAGCCAAGTCTGGGCTCTGTGCTTATTTCTTTGTACCTCTTTCATTCACTGATTTTCTCTTCCCGTTCCGTATTCTTTATCCTGTAAAAGCATCCTGCCCTCTGTTCCATTTTGCAATTCTCAGGACCCTTGGGAGCAGAGGCTGCCTGCTTCATGAATTGTTAAAGTTTGTATCACCTAATTTGTCTTTAACAACGTGTATTTATTTTTAATGAATAGTATTTGTCAATGTGATGACGAGCTTGGGGCAGACTGAGGACAAACTGCAAGCTAGCACCTCCTCGCCCCCCACCTCAGGTGGGATGTGTGTGATATTCCTCAGACACTCCTGGCTGCCCAAGGACAAAGGAAAGGAAAGAAAACAAATTGGGCAACTGATGGAGATCACAGTCATACAGGACATGAGTCTCCATCAGTTTGCAAATCTCTTAGTAAATTACAAGAAAAAAGCAATCTCCAAAAACCTATAGACTCAGTTTCCTGGAGTCTCAATATCACCCTCCCCTCCAAAGTGATGTGGAGAACAAAGACAAGAAGGAAATGTCAGGTAAAATTAAATTTCTTTATAACCTGCAGCCCATTGACATGCTTGAAGCAACATCTCTCCAGGAACCCCCTACCCTCCTAATGGTAATGCCTTACTAGAGGGAAAACAACCTTAGCTGGACAATAGCAAGGCCTCAGGTGTCCTAGGAGTCCTCTTTAGCACATCAAAGTCCCTCTGGAGGCCTCCCTTTTGACTTTACCTCCCCCAACTCCATAGGATAAAACCAGCCATTCTTCACAACCCTGGTGCATCTCTTTTCCTATCCTCATGCTTCAATAAAATCACCTTTTTGCACCAAAGATGTCTTCAAGAGTTCTTTCTTGGTCATTGGCTCCAGACCGCCCATCACCTCAAATCTTCATGAAATAGGCTGCAGGTTATAAAGGAATTTAATTTTACCTGCCATTTTTCATCTTGCCTCACCCCCCCCCCCCCCCCCCGCCACACATCACTATGGAAAGGAGGGTGATATTGGGACTCCAGGAAATGTAGTCTATAGGTTTCTGGAGATTAGTCTATTGATAAGATTGCCTTTTTCTTGTAATTTACTAAGATATTTGTAAACTGATGGAGACTCATGTCCTGCACTGTGAACATGTCCTGACTGTGAACACTATCAGTTAGCCATTTGTTTTCTTTCCTTTCTTTTGTTCTTGGGCAGCCAGGAGTGCCTGAGGAATATCATACATATCCAACCTGGGTGGGGGGGAGGGGTGTTTGTGGGGTGTCAGCTTGCTTTATGCTCCCTCATCACTCACTATCCAGTTCTAAGAGCAAAGTCAAGCAAAAAAAAAATGGCAATTGGTAGATACTTGTCAGAGGAAGTCTTAGGATAAAATTCTGATGGAATGTAGGAGAAAATAATTGAGTTAGTTTTCATATGTTGTTCCCTATGCATGGAATGCCCTTTCCTTCCTTCTTTCACCATCAACTTTTAGTTTACATTTGCCCTGCAGACTCCCCTTAGTATCTAAATCATCCTGGCTCCTCCTCAAAGTCTGTCCCATGCATGCCCAGCACCCCCATTTTACTCTCTAGACTGAGTGTTGTATAACGGTCAGTTCACAGGTCTGTCCCCAACCTGTCCCCATCCTCCCCAATCTGGAAGACTGGTGACTTCTCCCAGAGGTCCTGGGCTATTTTACTCTGCATCTCCAGCACACAGCTCAGGGTGAGCATAGTAGATGTTTAACAAATTATTGTCATTTGATTGAACAAGGCACCATTTAACAGTAAATTTGAGAGATGAAAATAATGAAATACCCAGAAAATACACGTTACTTCATGAAACAAGAGGAGACACAGTAATGAGAAAAAGTTCTCTGAAGGCTTCATTGCTGCACTGCACTTCCTGGATTCTATGTCTTTTTTTAGGCTTGGACATCCCAGAGAGCTAAGGGCATTGTTGGGTTGACAGCCTCCTCTAGGGGAGGACCTAGGCAGGACTGGTTCACATTTCAGGATCCCTGTTTAGAGCTGAAGCTTCCATTCACTGAGCCCACAGAGCCCTCCTCTGTCCACCACCCCTGCCTGCTTGCTCTTCCTCAGGGGAGGAGCACTTGGGAAGGAGGCAACTGAATAATGAGGGGAGGGACAGTGGGCTGTTTCTAATTTAGCTGTATTCCTTCCTCATTTCTCAGTAGCCCATGACTGTCCCTAGGGTCTTTTAAGGATAAGCCCTAATGATTTATTCACCTGCCCAAGTCACTCCTTCCTTGTAGGAACATTCTCCCCTTCCCCAGGCCTAGAAAGAGGGCAGAGTCAGGGATGTTCAGACATCACTTTTATTGGAGGGACCCTCAGGGAAGTAACATCTTCTCAGAGAGTCCAGAAATGGCCAGGGGCAGAGGGAGGGGTGAGCTCTTCTTAGAGGGGAAGAAGTGATTTATGGGATATATGAGATTGTTTTGGTTGAAGGTGAGGAAATAAAGTGAAGAAATTCTGAAGAATTTTAAACTGTTTAAGGCAGTTTTACTTTCTTGGCTATTGGCTATCTTCCATCATCTTGGTTACTCAAGTTCTCCAGAATGGTGAAACCCAGAGGTACAGAGAGCTAAGGAAGGACAGTTAATTCACACTTTAAATTATCTTTGGGACCTGACAGAGGCAGCAATGGTGGCAGAGGCAGCAGCCAGAAGAACTGACTGGTCTTGTCCATAGCAGGTTGGAAATAGAGAATGGTGTCCAGAAATGATGCCTAAAAAAACATGGCCCCCTTGGCCAATTCTTGCTATTTCCTGAAGGGGGTGCTGGGAAGCACTGTTGATAAACTGCAGTCACATGGGTGGTCTGTGAAGATATCTTTCTCCTGGAATAGATTAAAGTCACTCTTTGGCTGTGTTGTATTCTCTATTGTTGCCACAAGAAAGGGATTGGAGAGAGGCAGGGAGCAACTGAAGCCCAGTGCTTTGAGGGCAGGGAGCCTCCAAAGAGCAACTTCTGCCTCCATGGTCTTCATGTTAGCATGGGGGAGGGTGTACTTCTGCCAGCTGGGGAGCATGGCTTGGGGACCTGAGAGGGGGCTGGCAGGGGACTGTGACTTGTGGTCGCTGCTGCAGGACATCTTTCCTGGACTGATGATAACCTGCAAGAAAGAGGAGATAAACTTTTTCTCTGTAGCAACAACAATAGAGGGCTGAGTATTTCATGGGAGAAGTGCTCTCTCCTTCATGCACTTCCTCATCCTCAGGGACTAAGGTCTCCCTAGCCTTCTCACTCACAGCCATGACCCCCAGCCTACTTCAGCCTCCACAGTGTGGACTCTCAACCAAGAAGAGGCCTCTGGGACTGCACTAAGATGCCCGTGTCTGCCCACATCTACTCTAGTCCTGGATGGTTGGGACTAATGGGTTGGAAAGAATTGAGAAGTAGTGCCTATTAAAAAATGGGGAAAAATTGGGGCGCCTGGGTGGCTCAGTTGGTTGAGCGTCCGACTTCGGCTCAGGTCATGATCTTGCGGTTTGTGAGTTCAAGCCCCGCGTTGGGCTCTGTGCTGACAGCTCAGAGCCTGGAGCCTGCTTCAGATTCTGTGTGTGTCTCTCTCTTTCTGCCCCCCCCCCCACTTACACTCTGTCTCTCTCTCCTTCAAAAATAAATAAACATTAATTTTTTTTTAAATGGGAAAAAATTGAGTGTGGGGGGGTTTAGTCTCAGGAAGCAAAAGTTTAGAGGAGCATAAGACTGCACATCATTCATGGCTGTGGCTGTCTCTCTTCAGGAAAGCTCTGAAATTTTCCAGAGAGTGGGAACAGAGTGAGTAGGTGTTAAGAATTGAGGATGAAGTTCCTAACATGCTATTCTTACCCCAACTTAGCAGCTCTTCCTGAGTGAGCTCTCTGACCCAGTAAATATTCAATTAAGTGCCAACTCATCATTTAGAAGCCTGTTGATAGAGAATATTTAATTTGTTTGGAGGCAGAACTGGATGGCTTTTGAGATGTCATGTACATTTTCCTGTCTTTTCATCTGTGCCAGTTCTGAAGATATTTTGCCTTTTCCCTTGGACTTATTGGGTAATTCTCTTCTCCATCAGTGCTGTCCTTGGTTACTATAAAATCTTATCTCTGTTTCTGCAGGGAAGTTAATATATGCCAATTAAAGAGTCAAAATTGAACATCAAAAATAGTACTCAGTAAAAACCATAGGCTTTTGTTACCCTAGCCTGAGTGCAAGCTCCATATGATTATGAAGGAAGAGCAAAAGCATGAGGAAATGAGAAAGTTAAGCTGTAGCCCAGGTCCACAGAACCACATCTGGGATCTGGGGCTAGCGTTCCCTGGTCTGCAACTGTCATCTCATTGATGGGAGCCCAGTGCCCAGGGGTACTCAGGCCTGTGTGTCAAGGGACTTTGGTACTCACAGACCTGCAGAGATTTTGTTGCTCTAAGCTCTGGGTGGGTCTCCTGCTTGGCAGCTGCTTGGCGTCAATGCCCATGGATGGAGGTTAAGGAGTGAAGGGGGGATGGAGGCAGGTACACTTTACTCAGCTGGATCCAAGTCTTGAGATGTCCTGGAGTCTACAAGTCAATGAGCAGCAAGACTAGCTGAGCCTCTCATCTCTAGGAGATGGGCCTTGTACAAGCAATCCAAGGCTAGGATGTAGCAGCTTTCCCATTCCCCACACAGCCCCACTGTCTCTTTCAGGTACCTGAAATGAAGCTACTATCAACCTTATCACATACCACTCCAGCTCAGTTTTAGGATCAAGTGAACTTCAGATGGTTTAAACAGTCATTGAGCATCTATCAGGGCCCTGACTCTGTGTGTGTGTGTGTGTGTGTGTTGGTGGGCAGTATAGGGGTGTGGTGTGGAGATGCAGAAATCTCTGGGGGATTTTACAGTCTAGGTGGAGATGGGGTAGGGTTATAGATGCTTAGGCACAGAGTAATAGTACAGAGACATTAGCCAGAAGTTTGAGCAACATGCTGTGAAAGCCTACTTGGATGGGACGCATGGGTCACAGAAGCCCTCCAAGGGAGGTATCGACTCCAGGGATGATGTAGAGGGGATTTTGTCTCTTTCTAGAACTTTCCTATGTGTTGATCCTCCCATGGTAGTTTATCTAATCTTCCATTCTCCAGCTGCCTTCATAGATAAATACTGCACCCTTTTCTTCTCTTCACCAGGAAGGCTCCCTGGACCAGTGAGTGGGCAGAAAGAAGGTTTCTTGTGCTTTCAAAATAAAAAAAAATGGAAAGCACAACCTAGTCTACAACTTAAAGTGGTACTTACCTTGTGCTCCTTATCTAGTAGTCCAGGGCTCTCTGGCCTTTTAATGGTACAAGTTTCTAGGAGGTGAAACACCTCAATGGTTTGGGCAAGGCAGTGAACGAATGGAAGTTTTTAGCTATCCAGACAGTAGTTTTAGCTTCAAATTATTTTAAAAATTCTGCCTGCTAATCTTTAAAAAGTAAACTCTAACAGGGCACCTAGGTGGTTCAGCCAGTTAAGTGTCTGACTTTGGCTCATGTCATGATCTCATAGTTCATGAGTTCAAGCCCCCATGTTGGGCTCTGTGCTGACAGATTGGAGCCAGCTTCAGATTCTGTGTCTCCCTCCCTCTTTGCCCTCCCCCACTCATGCTTGGTCTTTCTCTCTCTCAAAAAATGAATAAACATTTAAAAAATTTTAAATAAATAGACCCTTGGGAAGTTGTGAAGAAAATATCTGCCATACATCTACAAAGCAGAGACAGCTTGAGAAAGATTTACGGCCAGGAAAGGAGATTAATAATAACATTTAGAATAAGAACCAGATGCTGCCTCTGATCTCTCTGTTTCAGAATCTGAAATCACCTGTGGGGACACTCCTGGGCACAGTGAATGGACCTATGAATCTATAAAGAAGTGGAGAAAGGGAAATGGATGGAGTTTGGAGAAAGACACAACCCTTCCCAATCCTACTAAAGGTAGACATTAGTTATTTCCTCTCTTTTCTACACTTACTTTTGGTTGTTCTTGACATTTCTTACCCTTTAAGTGATTTTTTGTCAGTAGACTCTGACCTGATTTTATCTCCATGGAAATAAGAGGGAACCTACTCTGTGGCTGCCAGGAGAAGGAGAATTGGGGAAAACAGAATATGATTAGATTCAAACTTCCATAATCACTGATTATGGATAGTTCCTAAGGGAGGTCTTGGGAAGAAACCCGGGTAAGAAACTAAGGAGCCATCCTCTGCTCTACCTTCTCTGACTTCCATGTTTGTATATCACCCAGCACACCTGCTGCTCCGTGATGTTTGCCCTTGTGAGATGAAATCTAATGGTCCATGTAGCACATACCTGTCCCCACCATCCCAGTAGACCACTGAGGAGCTTCTCTAGAGAGTTACAGTTTCCTCCTCTCTTTATCTTCAGGTTTTATCAGTTCCAGACACTTTATTGTTGCTAATCATTAATGGTTGAAAGTTCAGAACTTGATTTAGCAGAGTAGTTAAATGTAAGTGTTCCCTGTCCCTCCAGTAAGCTGAGGCTGAAACCTGAGGAGAACTTCCTGAGTCCTCCCACACCTGTGCTATCACATGTGCTCAGGCTCAGGGCTGCTTTCCTACAGTGACTCACTAGACCAGTGGTTCTCAAGATAGATGGAGATGCTGGGGGTTCCCAAGATGCTCCAGTGGGGTCTGTGATTATGATAAATATTATCATAATTAATATTAAGCTGTTATTTCCACTCTCGTTTACCCATTAGTCTACACTAGAAATGACAGTAGAGACTACATAGCATGTGGTGACATCATCACTGTGACAGCTAGTGCAATGCCTAATTGTTGATAAAGTGTCCTAAAATGTTCTCAGATTTAATTTTGAATATAAGAAATAGCAATAGATAAAATTCACAAGAACAAAAGCTTTTTGTTTTCCTCATTGATTTTAAGGGTATACTCTTTCCCAGTACCAAGCATTTGGAGAACGACTGCAGTGGATAAGCCTGTCTGGGGCCGTCCCTTGCATGATGAGCCCTAGACAGATCCAGGGTGGCAATTCTGGCCCCAGGACCTTGCAGAACTCATCTCAGCCCAGTCTACAGCCCTGACATTGGTTGGTGGCTCCATTGCCATCACTATCTACCTCCTCTGTGTGGCAAGTCTTTCCCAAGAAATGATAGGTCCTGGGTGCAGCAGTGGACTTGGGGGACAGCTGGTGCTTTGGGATGCTGAGGATGGGTGGCCAGAGAGGAAAAGGAGACCTGCTGGCTTGTGCTGGGTTCCCATCTCCCTCCCCTGGATCCCCAGATCATCTCCAGGGTCCTCCCAGTGATTTCCCTCTCAGTCTCTGCTTCCTGAGTACTTTGTCCCTCTGTGGCTTTCTCCCAGTCCCAGTAAGAAAGCAGAGACATGAAGATCCTTTATTGATAAGAATAGAGGAAGGAACATTGTAGGGTTTGGATTACTTTTAATGGGTTCATAGTCCAGATAGGGGTATGAATTAGGGTTAGAGAAACTTTGTTAAGGGTTGTGGAAATCATGAGAAAGGAAATACACACAGAACTCATTGCCTTCACTGAGGAGTGTGGAGTTGTGCTCTGAAGAATTCTGGAAACTTTTGGTTGATTTGAACAGTTTTCTTGTTTTCATTTTTCTACCATATTTGCTCCTGGAAGCCTTCATAACAGAGGCAGGTTGCTAAGCAAGGAAATCCATGTCCTTGTAGTGATCTCATACAGCCAGCAGGAGGCATCATGGTAAAGGAGGCTGTGGATGGACAGCAGTCAAGAAGGGCAAGAACAGATCAGGACTTTGGGAAAAGTTTGAGAACTTCTGTCTACCCCATGTGGTCTCCTGGGAGGGGGTTGGGAGCTGATTTGGGGAGGAAACACATAGACAATGAAGACATCTTTTTTCTTGAGTCTGAAGAGAATAGCATCTTTTAAGTATTGTGTATCCCCTGCTGTTGCTGGAGGTGAGGGGATAAAGGGTGGGGCAAGGAGGTGCAGTATCTTCAAGAGACCAGGTTGGAGAGGGTAGCTTCAGAGGTGTCACTTCTGCTTTGACAGGTATTCCTGATGGCAGGGAGGACACTTAACAGGGGGACATTTCCACTGGCTGGAGGGTGAGGACAAGGCTCAGGCATCTTCAGGAGGCAGGAACCTGGGGAGGGGGCTGGCAGGGGACTTTGCATTGCTGCTGTTGCTGATAAGACATTTTTTTTAGATTGAAGATGAGCTGAAACAAAAAAGCAAAGCCCTTTAGAAGGAGACCACATCAGTGGAAGAGATTATCTCCAAATTAGAACAGGGAAACACACACTTTCATGTTACTCCTTTCTTTAATATAATGTTATGACCATCCTATATCACTCCCTCCCATGAACACCCACCCCACAGGAGCCTCCATGGACCACAACAGGCAATAAAGAGAATTTTCTTAGAAGCTTCCCTACAGATGCCCAGTGTGTGCCCTGTCCTCCCCAACCAGAGATTTGGTTCTTTGAATGGAGCATGTTCACTCTGAAGGGATTCCAGAGAAAGAAAATATTTGGAAAGTATCAGGAAAGTGTGCCCAAAAATACAAGGTAAAATGATTTTAGAATAGTCAACTTGAAGAAAAGCAGGTTCAGAGACCGCAGAGCACCTGCTGTTTTGAATGACCTGTTAAATCAGAGTCCAATTTGGAGAGATTGGACTGTATTTCTTCCAAATACCATGAAACATTTCCTTTCTCTGGGATTGTGCCCCTATTTGACACTGAGGCATTTCGTCCCCTTACTCTGCCCTCTTCAGCAACTTCTCCAGTCCTTCAGTGTCATTCCTGACTCCTTTAAACATGATCACTGCTTCTTTAAGTATAAATAACATCCCTTGGCACCAGCTATCTTAGAGTTAGATTCCAGAGCAGAGCCAGAGTCAGGAGACCCCAGCCAGGCATCCAGCTTGGGGTCAGAAGCTTGGACATGAAACAGGAGAAATATTCAGGGTACAGAATAAGGAAGAACAAAGACTAGGGATTATGAGCTAAGTTCTGGCCTCAGCTTTACCAGAATCATTTAACTGACCAGGAGCTTTTTCATCTATACCTTTAGTCACATTAATCTCAAATTATCTTCTATTTTTAAACAATAATCAACATACATTTTCTGTAAAGGGCCAGATAGTAAATACTTTAGGCTTTCAGGCCAGATAATCTCTGTCACAACTGTTCAGCTCTGCCATCACCATGTAAAAGGAGGCATAGACAACACATAAACAGATGCACACTCCTGTGTTCCAAGAAAGGTTGATAAGCAGTGGGCTGGGTTTCATCTGTGGACTTTAGTTTTACTGACTTGTGATGCAGACCCCTGACTTTCTGCATCTCACTCTGGTTCACTGTGTTGCCTACCTGGTCTTTATTTTCTGCTCCATTTTTCTGATCTGTTCCTATTGCTACTTCTGATCATCTGCCTTTTCTATACCCCCAATCATAACTGTACACATGCTTCTTGGTTCCTCCAGTGGGAACCCATGATGGCCCCTTTGAGGGCTTCCTATTCCATAGAACAGAGCCTCCCCACTCACCTGCCTTTCCAGGTTGTTCCAGGCCTCAGGGATTCACGTCCATGAAGAAGCTCAGAGCAGGGTCCTTTAATCCTGGGCTGAGCCTGTGCAGGAGGAAACCAAAGGGGTTTCCCCATAATTTCCTGCTGTCCCAATGTCTCAATCAACTCTTTTTTTTTTTTTTATTTTTTTAACATGATACAATTTTGAGAGTGAGAGAGACAGAGCATGAGCAGGGGAGGGGCAGAGGGAGAGAGAGAGACATGGAATCCGAATCAGGCTCCAGGCTCCAGGCTCCAAGCTGTCAGTAGAGAGCCTGTCATGGGGTTCAAACTCACAGACCATGAGATCATGACCTGAGCTGAAGTCGGACACCCAACCGACTGAACCAGGCAGGAACCCATCAATCAACTCTTGAAGACACTTGTCAAACTCCCTTTTTGCATACAAAATTCCAGCTTGGCAGCTTTTAGGTAAATAACAATATTTCTATTTCCTCTGGAAAGATTCAGTAAGAGTGTAATGGAGGAGGCAGAGGGACATATAGACACAGGTGTTTTCTTCAAGTGTACCTTGCCCTTCAGTGGAATTTGGGTGGTTATGAGGAAGGAAGAGGAAAGAAGTCCCTGGGCTGGAGTGTCCAGAGATAGAGTAATTTCTAGGCATGCCAGAGCTAGGTCTTACTGTACTTCATATTCCCTGAGTGTCTCTTGCCCACATCTCATATAGAGTAAATGAAGTTACCATCTACACCAAACACACCACCACTAGCACTTTTGTTTGAGGTCAGATTAAGTTAAAGTCATTAACCCAACAATCATTGAGTACCTGCTAGGGGCCAGGTCTGTGAGTAGGGGATGATACAATAGAGACTAAGACCAAGCCCAAGCCCCAGAAAAATCCATAGTCTAGTAGGAGACACATATGAGCATGCAGAATGAAAGGACCATGCAATATAGCAGATACTTGGTCAGTGCACTCACTATCTCCTTGTCAACTGGGAGGTTACATGGAAGAGGATTCTCCTGTACAGGGGATTCTTTTCCCCTCTAAAGTTGTCCTAGGCAAGTTGTCCTGAGAGCTTGGCTTAACTCTCCTTCTTCAGTGTCACACCATCCTGCTTCTTTAGGAACAGCTGACATACAAGGATCTTACATGGTACCCTGTATTTCCAAGGAATAAAATATGAATTTCCCCATTGGTCACTGGCTATGAAGCGCTTTCATTCTTGGGCTACTTTTCTGACCAAACCAATGATTTTAGAGTCCTGGGCACCACCTCTTCCCACCGGGTAACTCAAGATTTATTATGATACTGAGAAAGTCTACATACTATGGGCAGAACAAAGGGTATTTTAACCAGAGTCTAAATCCCCAAATAATTTAGCATATTCTACATTCCAAATTTTAGCAGAGACCCCTCATTAATGGAAAATGTAATGAATGTATGGACATTTTAACAACTTATTCCAATGCATGAACACAGGTGTTCTTCCATTTATTTATACCTAAATTGACCTATAGTTTTAATGCATATGAATCTCAGTACTATTATTTTTTATAGAATTTAACATGATTGTTTAAAAATTCAATTTTAAAATTTGGTTATATTGAATGTTTTCATGAAATATAACACACTTCGGTTGGTAGCACTTGACAAATTTTATGAAAATGTACATGAAAAGACAAATAACTAAGAATAATTAAGGATTTCTTAAAATATAACAAAGTTGGAGAAGTTTAACTACCAGATATTAATGCTACAGTAATTAATACAGTGTGGTATTACTGTGAGGATAGATATATAGACCAATGGAACAGAACAGAGACTTGCTCGTATATAATGAGTTGATTTACACCAAAGGTGACTCGGCAGTGCAGCGGGGGAGGGGTGGTCTTTTCAATAAATGGTGCTCAGATCAACCTAATATTCCCATGGGACTACAAAAAAAATCTTGACCCCTGCCTTAGTATAAACAAAAGTTAGTTCCATGTGGATTATAGATCTAAATTTGAATGGTAAAATTATATAACTTAAAAAAATAGAGAAGAGTATCTGCATGATCTTGTCCATAGGAAAAATTCCTTAAACAGAGAATAAAAAGCATAATTATAAGTGGCAAAAATTATATATAGATTTCATTAAAATTAGGCATTTCTGGGGCTCCTGGGTGGCTCAGTCAGTTAAGTGTCAGACTCTGGCTAAGGTCATGATCTCATGGTTTGTGGGTTCTAGCCCCACAGTGGGCTCTAAGCTGACAGCTTAGAGCCTGGAGCCTGCTTCAGATTCTGTGTCTCCCTCTCTCTCTCTCTCTCTGTCCCTCCCCTGCTTGTGCTCATCTCTCTCAAAAATAAATAAATAAAAAATTTAAAAAATAAAATAAAATAAAATAAAATAAAATAAATAAGGCATTTCTGGTTAGCAAAAGACAGTGCTACAGTTGCAAAAATACAGGCCACAGAGATGAAACACTATTCATGATATACAAAAATCTCACAAAAGACTTGTGTCCAGAACACACACACACACACACACACACACACACACTCCTATAGATCAATAAGAAAACAAGAAACAAACAAACAAAATGTCCAAACAACTTGAACAGGCAGTTCATAGAAAAGTATTTTCAAATTTCCAAATAACTATCATAAAATGCTCAAGTGCATCAGCCATTAGAGAAATGAAAATTAAAATCACAATGTATTACCTCCACATAGCCACTCAAATGACTAATATGAAAAAGAGAGACCATCAAGATTAATTAAAGTGTGGAACAACTGAAAATTTCATATACCACTGACAGAAATAATAGTAGGGTACACATTTTGGAAAAATTATTGGTATTCACTGAGGCTGAATATACCCCTAAGTTCTTACTAGCCATTATATTACTAGGTTTGTACTCAACTGAAGTATATGCATATAATTACAAAAATATATGAACGTGAATGCTCATAGTAGCATCATTTTTATTTTTTATTTTGTCTTATTTTTTTCAAAACATTTTTTTAACATTTATTCATTTTGAGAGATAGAGAGAGGCAGAGCGTGAGTGGGGAAGAGGCAGAGAGAGAGGGAGACAGAGAATCTGAAGCAGGTTTCAGGCTCTGAGCTCTCAGCACAGAGCCCAACACAGGGCTCGAACTCACGGACTGTGAGATCATGATCTAAGCTGAAGTAGGACGCTTAGCTGACTGAGCCACCCAAGTGCCCCAATAGTAACATCATTTTTAAGCATTTAAAATTGGGAAGTACTAAACTGCCTGTCAAAAGTAAAGCAGATACAAAAATAGCAGTATATTTTCCCAAAGACTCTAGTGCTACTACAAGAATGAACTATACCTTCAGAAAATAAATGAATCTCACAAACACAATTTTGATGAAAATAACCCAAGCAATAAAGAATTCCTACTGTATGATCCCCTTTATGTAAATTTTATAAACAAGAAAAGCAAATCTGTGGAGTTACAGTCAGAATAATGGTGATATTTATGGGCCGGGGGATAACTGGGAGGGCACACAAGGTGGACTACAGGGATGTGGTGACATGCCATTTCTTCTTCTCTGAGTTGGTTACATGGTTGCTTAGCTAGTGGAACTGTATTGAGCTGTATGATTTCCCACTTGACAATTCAAGTCTAGTTCAATTAAAGTTTCCTTTAATGAAAAGGAAATCATCAGAACTCCAACATTCCTGCAGTGTAGTGAATAAGAGAGAGATGATGAGGTTGGCAGAATAATCAGTGCCATAGCAGAGTGTTATAGGACAGCAAGGACTTTGGATTTCATTCTTGTTACAATGGGAAGATACTTGATAATTCCAATGAAAATGGTATAATATTATAATATTGTTGCTGCAGTTTCCCTGATAAGGGATTGCCGTGGCACAAGATAGGAAGGAGACAAGATAGGAGACTTTTGCTATGGTTCAGATAAAGAATAATAGTAGCTCCAAATAGAGTGGGAACACAGGAGATCATGAGAAGTTGAGAAATGATTCTATTCTTGTGTGTGTGTGTGTGTGTGTGTGTGTGGTTTCAAGTTTTTATTGAAATTCCAGTTCGTTAATATATATTGTAATATTAGTTTCAGGAGTAGAGTTTAGTGATTCATCAACACTTACATACAACACCCAGTGCTCATCACAAATGTCCTCTTTTATACCCCTTAGGTATTTAACCATCTGCCACCCATCTCTCTCCATCACCCCTTGGTTTGTTCTCTGTCTTTAGGAGTCTCTTATGGTTTGTTTCTCTCTCTCCTTCCCCCCCCACCATTCCCATAGGTTCATCTGTTTTGTTTCTCAATTCCAAATATGAGAGATATCATATGATGTATTTGTCTTTCTCTGGTTGACTTATTTTGTTTAGCATAATACACTGTAGCTCCTTCCATGTCATTCCAAATGGCAAGATTTCATAGTTTTTAATGGCTGAGTAATAGTCTATTATGTGATTATATATATATATATATATATACACACACACACACACACACACACACACACACACATATGTATATATATACCACATCTTCTTTATCTATTCATCAGTTGATGTACATTTGGGCTTCTCCATACTTTGACTACTGTTGATAGTGCTGCTATAAACATTGGGGTGCACGTACCTCTTTGAATGAGTATTTTTGTATCATTTGGGTAAATACCTAGTAGTGCAATTGCTGGATCATAGGGTAGGTCTATAGCTCTATTTTTAGTGTTTTGAGGAACCTCATACTCCTCCCCAGAGTGGCTGCACCAGTTGCGTTCCCACCAAAAGTGCAAGAGAGTTTCCCTTTCTCCACATCCTCACTAACATCTGTTCTTTCTTTTGTTGCTAATTTTAGCCATTCTGATGGCTAGTGAGGTAGTATCTCATCATAGTTTTTATTTGTATTTCCCTGATGATAAGTGATGTTGAGTATCTTTTCATGTGTCTGTTTGCCCTCTGGATGTCTTCTTTAGAGTGTCTGGTCATGTCTTTTGCCCATTTCTTAACCAGATTATTTGTTTTTTTGGGTGTTGAGCTTGATAAGTTCTTTATAGATTTTGGATACTAACCCTTTATCAGATACGTCATTTGCAAATATCTTCTCCCATTCCATAGGTTGCCTTTTAGTTTTGTTGGTTGTTTTCTTCATTCTGCAGATTTTTATCTTGATGAAGTCCCAACAGCTTATTTTTGGTTTTGTTTCCCTTGCCTCAGGAGAAATGTCTAGTAAAAAGTTGCTCAGAGGTTGCTGTGTTTTCCTCTAGGATTTTCATGGCACCTCTACAGTCTCATGGAGGAGCCACAATAGGGACCTGAGCTGCCCTTCAGAGTACCAGCATTGTGGGCTGAGGACAGTATACCAGGACTGGCCCCAATATCTCCAGTAATTGTAAAACTAAAGCCAGAAGCAGGGTCCATCCACCAAAAACAATATTTCATCCCTTGTAAGGCACAGATGGGGATAGAGAAGCACCTGGAGAAACTTCTAAAATATGGGATCCTCCAAACCTGTCCCTCATCTTGGAACACACACTCCTTTCCTACAAGCCCACAAGCCAGGCAACAATGATAATTGACTGGTCCAAGACCTGCATGCAGTAAATCAAGCCACTGTCATCCTGCACCCAGTTGTCTTGAACCCATACACTCTCTTGGGTCTTATCCCAACGGAGGCTGCCTTCTTCACATGCCTAGACCTCAAGGATACTTTCCTCTGCATCTGCCTGGCCCCCCAGAGTCAACCAATCTTTGCTTTCCAGGGGGAGAATCCTGAAAATGGTTACAAGGGCCAGTTGATTTGGACCAGATTGCCTCAGGGGTTCAATAACTCCCCAACCATTTTTGGCACTGCATTAGCCTCAGACCTAAGAGCTTTCCCAGTGGATCAACACGGCTATGTCCTGCTTCAGCACGTAGATGACTTACTGCAACTGGAAGGTCTTGGGAGGGCTGCATGGGAGGAACTCGGCAGCTCCTTACCCTTCTATGGGAAACTGGCTATAATTCTCAAGGAAAAAGGCCCAAATCTGTCAAAAGAGAGTCAAGTACCTTGGCTTTCACCTCTCCCAGGGGCAGTGCCAACCTGGCCCAGAGGGAAAACAGGCTGTTTGTTCCATCCCAGTCCCATCGACGTGACGTCAGACTTAGTAGTTTCTCAGACCACAGGTTTCTGTAGAATATGGATACCTAACTTCTCGGTCTTGGCAAAACCCCTTTATTACCCAAAAAATGGACAGAGCGGGAACCTCTGTGATGGGAGTAAGTATAGCAAAGGGCCTGTAAAGAGAACAAATGGGCCCTTGCCTGGTCTGGGGCCTTCATCTTGTACATTCAGACATGTCCAAGCCCTTCATCTTGTCTAGGGCCTTCATCTTGTACTGGAAGTACATTCATGAAAGTACTGGCATCGCAGTGGGAGTCCTAACCCAGATGTTGGGGTCATAGCATCCTCTGGTGGTATATCTCTTCAAGCAACTTGACTCTGTTGCCCAAGGCTGGCTATCCTGCCTATGGGCACTTGCAACCATGGCTCTCTTAGAGTCTAAGGCTGAGAAATTAACTATGGGACAAGAATTGACAGTCCGAGTGCCACATTCAGTATTGACATTAATGGAATACAAGGGACAATACTGGCCAAATAACGCCCAGATGATGAGATATCAGAGAATGCTATGTGAGAACCTGCACATTCACCTAGGAGTAGTGCCGACCCTAAACCCTGCAACCCTACTCCCTTTTGGGCCAGGTCAAATAGATCATGACTGCATTCAAGTCATGGATGAGGTATTCTCCAGTCAACCAGACTTGAGGGAGGAGCCCTTCAAGGATTGTGACACTGAGTATTTCACCGACAGTGGCAGTTTTGTGAAAGAGGTGGAACACCTTGCAGGATACTCTGTGGTGACCCTGAATTCTATCATTGAGGCCAAAGCCACGCCAAAGGGGACTTCAGCACAGAAGGCAGAGTTCATCGCGCTAACCCGAGCCCTCCAACTGGAGGTAGGAAGTACGTGTTAATATATACACAGACTTTAAGTATGTTTTCACCAACCTCCATGTACATAGGGCTTTATATATAGCCCTATTTACCTGTTTACCAATTCTGGACCTTCTGTCCTGTGAAAGCAGCTTTCTGCTTGTGTACTATGCTGGGGGTGCTTTCGCCCTGTTTACCTAATCTTGGATGGTTTTATCCTAAGCCTTGTTAACCCATTGGTGCAAGCTCTAAACTTGTTCCCCACAGGGGATCAATGGTCATGGGGGTTAGAGAATTAGATCCCCAGAAACCTTATAATTAGAGAAGAATATCCCAGTCCTACTACTGGATTTGGGCTCCTCAAAACTTCAATTATTGGGAAAAACTGCCTTGCCCATGGGGAAGAAAGTTCACCATCTCTGTTGGAAACTTAACATGCCTAGACCGAAGATTTTATAACTCAACTACCCAGGAAATCCTGTGGTGGAGGTCCCAAGATCACTTTGAGCCAGATCCCCACCCCTTGTCTAACTTCTCTCATCTCCAAGAGGCCTGGAACAATGTCGACACAGACATCAAATGGCAGGCCCAGGTGGACTATACTGGATATGTGGAAGGACAGCCTATACAGTACTTCCTGCAGGTTGGTCAGGGTCATGTGTGCTGGGAACTATTTGTCTATCTTTCTTCCTGCTCCCATTTGCCAGTAGGGGAACATTTGGAAGTCCAAGTATATGGGGACAGGGAGACTCACAGGAAATGATGTGCCTTACAGATTGGCAATTGGAAAGATGATGAAAGGCCTCCCAAATGTATAATCCAGTATTATGGCTCTGCAATCTGGTCAGAGGATGGGTCCTGGGGCTACCGCACTCCCATTTACATGCTAAACTGCATAAACAGACTGCAAGCAGTTGTAGAAATTATAACCAATCAAACTGCCAGAATTTGTAACTTAGCCAGCCAAGCAGCAAACCAAAATGTGCAATGCTATTTATCAAAATTGCTTGGCCTTAGATCACTTGCTTGCTTCAGAAGGAGAAGTTTGTGGAAAGTTTAACCTGAGCAACTGCTGCCTACAGATAGATGATGAAGGAAAGTCATAGAGGAGATCACAAATCGAATGAGAAAGGTTGTTCATGTCCCTGGAAAGGTTGGGACTTATTTAGAAAGGTTGGGAGTTATTTAGAGGATGGTTTTCAACTCTCAGGAATTCAAAACCCTCATAGATATTATCCTCTTTATTTTGGGAGCTTGCTTAATCCTACCTTGCCTAGCTGCCCTGGGTATGTGGTCTGTCTCCAGCCTCATTGAGGCAATGATCGAAAGGAAAATGGCCACACATGTGATGATGTTATGGAAATATAAACCTCTAAACCAAGATGATGCTCTTTGACCCCAAACAGGAGGTCCAAGCATAAAAGTGGGGAATGTGGTAGAGCTCCTCCCTAAGGAATGTGGTGAAAACCTCAAGACAAGGATAGGCAACCTAGCTATGTGAGTGTGTATGACATTCCCCACTACTCTGTGACATAGACCACCCATTCAGACTGTATGTTACCATATGTGGGAGACAAAGGAGCAACAATTGTACAAAAGGCAGCACCCTGCTATGCTTGGGGCTCATCCTTTTGGGTCTTAGCCTGTTAAGCCCATGCCAGCACGAATGAAGCTCTTCCTGGAAAGAAAAGCCTTGGCGTCCTGACTCTCTGTGTGTGACTTGCTGCTACATGCTAACCTCACAGTCAGCAGAAGTGATTCCATCAAGGTCTCAACGATATTTCCACACATCCTCTTTCTTCTCCTCTGTCACCTTTCCCTCCTCTCCCTCTCCTACTCCTCTTCTTTTTCCTCCTTCCACTCTTCCTTCTCTTATTCCTCCTCTACCTCCAGCTGCTACTCCTCCTTCTCCCTCTCCTTCCTTTCTAATTATTGGCTCTCCAGTCTCTTATGGCTTCTCCTCTGTCACTTTTCTATCTCTCTTCACTGGCGGGGCACTCACTTCTCTTTCCATTAGTTTCTGCCCTTCCTAGCCTTAAATTCCACTCTCCCACAAAAGACTGTGCTATGGATGAGTGCCAAGTGAACTGGATCTCCCAGGGAACCATGTTTTATTGGAGAAAGAGAGGAGACAGGTGGGCTGCCACTGGACCAGCTGGCCAAGGTGGTGGAGAGTATGCAAAGGATGGATTTAGTCCTCTATGAAAGTGGGCGAAGGGACCTAATATGCACAGCCTTTTATTGAGTTGTCCAGACCTCCAGGCACCTTTATCAAATAGGAAGAGACCTAGGGAAGGAAAGTAAACCTCTGTGCTTCTTGGATGTGCTTGGATCCAAGTATGTGTTGAATATGTTTTCCCATCCAGCAGCTAGAAGAGGTAACTCTGTCTTGACCACAATAGATGATAAGATAGAGGTAGCTGTGTCTGGCCTGCAGGGAAGATCCTGAAAGGATGTTACTTTTATTTTCTATGGTCGATGCCCCCAAGAAAAATGAGTAACAGTAATTTTATTTGCATTATAATTACTTCTGAGGACATTGCTTCTGCTATAGTGGGTATTCCTCCTGACTCGGGCATACTCCATCTGGTTGTGAGGGGCAGGGCAGAGCTCAGGGCCCCTGGGTGAACAAGGCTCAGGTATCTGGGGAAAAGACCAGAAAAGGACCTTACTTTGTTGCTGCTGCTGAAAGGATGTCTTTCTTGGATCTAAGTAACCCTGTAAGATCCAAGAGACAGAAACATTTAGACATCATGGCTCCCCAAGTTTGAAATAAAGTTCCTTTCTCTATAGTTGAGAATTCCTGGTTTTCTTAGCCAGAGTCTTCTAGGCCAAGTTGGCCAGAAGAGCTACAGCAACCCTATAAAGGCATACCTCAGACATATTTAGGGCTTGGTTCCAGACCACTGCAATAAAGTTAATATTACAATACAGTGAGTCAAATAGATTTTTGGTATCTCAGTGTGTATAAAAGTTATGTTGACACTGTATTGCATTTTATTAAGTGTGCAATAGCATTATTTCTAAAAAAAAAACCAATGTACATAAATATATTAAAAATACTTTATTTCTAAAAAGTGCTAACCATTATCTGACCTTTCAGTGAGTCATATCACTGACCACAGATCACTATGAAAAACATAATATATATTTGATATATTTAGAAAAGTTTGATATATTTAGAAAATTATCAAAATCTGACAGAGAGACATGAAGTGAGCAAATGCTATTGGAAAAAAATGGCACCAAAAGACTTGCTGGACACAGGGTTGTAATAAACCTTCAGTTTGTAAAAAAGTCAGTACCTGTGATGCCCAGTAAGGCAAAGCCCAATAAAAGGAGGCATGCCTGTTCTGTAGAGTTAAAACCTGCCTGCTAAATAATAGGAGGTCCAATGCCTTGAGACTATAACCACCAGACCTCACTAGACCAATGCTCCTGGAAAGGCATCACACTATCACAGAATTACTGACGTCTCATGCACTTCACCTGCTTTCTCTTTTAATCCAGCAATCTCTGGGTTTTTTGCCTACCTTTTTTTCATATCTAGAAACAAAACTTCAGAGCAGTGACGGAACTCCTCCAAAAGCAAACCATAGGCAAATGAGAGGTGGTGCCTTATTGTTTTTTCTTACACATCACCTTTCATTAAAATGACGAATATTTTGGAAATGATCTAATAAAAATCAATGGTTGAAGGAAAAAGAGAATATTTAATAAATCTCTCTTCCCTTATTATAGTCAACTTTGCTGCATAGTTTTTTATTAGTTTATATTTCTCCCTATATTAGACACTGCAGTCCCCAGGGACAGACTTTGTTCATTTATCTTCATCATCAATCACAAGAACAGGCAAATGGTTGGAAGTCAGTAGAAGTTTGTAAAAAATGAAAATTGAATCATGTATGTATTTTAAATGTATAGTTTTTTATAAATATGCAGAAAAATAGTTACTTGGCAGGAAATGGTTAATAGACAAATTATGTCTCATAGTTAAGTTTCAATATAAAGATTTCCAAAGTTAACCTAGGATTAGCGTGTCTACCTGTCTGTAATCTAACTATTCTTTTCCATTAAAACCTCACCTCAAAGGAAACTTCATTCTAGGTCTAACCGTGCCATTTTCTTCTAGCCCAGCTAGGAACCCCAAACCCCTAGAGGACTTTTTTTCTCTTTTCAGAGATCTCTCACTCACCTATGTCTCCAGGCTGCTTCCTACCTCAGAGAACCCAAGTGGTATTAGGAGAGCCACAATCTTGCAACTTTGATCCCAAACTCAGTCAAAGATAAAGAAAACAAAGGGTTTTCCCTCAGTTTCCTGTTTCTTGAGTGTCTCACTTCATGTCTTGAAAGGACTCGTTTAACTACTTTGTATTGAGATCTCCAGTTTGGTAGGTACTAAGGAACTAGCAAGGTTTTCATCTCCTCTGGAAGGGCAATCTGAGAGCAATGGGACTTGGGGGTAGTTTCCACAGTGCCTCTGGGCCTCCAGTGGGTGGTGGGCAACCATGGTGAGGTATGCACCTCACTGCAGTGGCTCCAGGAGTCAGGACCTTTGAGCTGGGGGAGAGCATGTGTGAGCACTGGAAGGTGGTAGGTACATGGCAGATGATTTAAACTTATCATGTTCTAATGCTACAGAAAAGGTAATCCCCATGAGTCCGGGCCATGAATTGTGGTAAGTGCTGCCAGGAAAGAATTATGTGGATTTGATAGATAAAAAGAACTATTACAAAAAGCTAAATGAAACCATCTGGAGAAATAGACCATGGCTTCCAAAGTTATGATTTGAAAGTAGTTTTGTCAGCCAGGAACTCCTGATGGACCCTGGAAGGTGGGAAGTAAAGTGAGAGTATGAACCAATTCCCAGTCTTCTCTCATGGAGCATTGGTTGGCTGTCAATCCCTTCAGGTTTCAGGAGGATGTTGGAGTCTTGTCTGTTATCTGAGACTATGGCAGATAGGCAAGGGACAGAAGTAGACATTGATCATTGAAGTACAGGAGGAGGCACAGGGCAGAGCTAGAGAGGGGAGCAGTGGTCTTTAGTATTGCTGACAGCCACTATTGCACTGGGTGATGTGTTTGCTTTGTGTTGCCTGGTAAGGAAAACTGAAATTTTAGAGCTGTAAAATGTGAGAAGAAATATTTGTATATGTGCCAGGGAGATAGGACTCCCACTTTTTAGTAGCTCTGAAGCTGAGAGGCCAATATAGTAAGAGATCATTACAAAAGATTTCCAGTTAATTTTTAGCATTTCAGTGCATGGTGCTTAAGCTTTACCAGGAGAAAAAGTTAGAAATTACCTGCTTTAGAGGTGTCCAAAGTGATGGGAGCCTTGGTGGGGTAGGACTGCCAGGCAGGTTGAGAGTTAGCACGTATAGTGGAGTTTCAGGAACTGAACAGGTATGTGATGTGATCACAAATGTTGGTGTACCCCAAGCTCTCTAATGACAGCCTGAGGAATGGACCCAGCAGTTATGAGAAGGTGAATACATTCTAAAGCCTCCTGCAACTCAGGAATCTTCTATGCTTACATGCAATCTATCAACTCGATGGTTGTTACAGTTATTTACTCTTCTCTGGACTTCAGTGTTTATGTGTAGTTAAGATACACCTGTATTTCAGGGATTCACAGGAGTGCTGAGAGAAGTTGGAGGAAGGGTATTTACCTGTTAATATTTCAGGAAACTAATTGCCTGGGGGAATTCAGGTTAAAATGCAAACAGAGGAGTTTGGACACTTCAATCATTCTGGCATTAAAGGCAGGTGTGACCAAGTAACTGGTAACAAGAGTAGACTTGCCTGGGAGGGTCTTCTTCCTTGAAAGGAAGGGGGTCAGTCCTCTCACCTGGTGTGACAGACCAAATCCAAAGGTGTGGCACGAGCTGATTGTGAGTCCTGGATCCTCTAGGCCTTTTAAATTTTCTGCACTAGTTTTGGGCAACACCTTAATCCTCCCCACCGACTGACTGTCTCTCTGAGTCTCTCACCAGCCAGCAATAGTTCAGATGGGTTTGTGGAGTCTGGGCTGAATTGCCATAGGCAGATTGCTCTCAGTGGGCAGTGGGCAATGACAGGGCAGGGGAGGTGGTATATTATGAATGTACTGTGGGGGCAGGGCCTTTAAGTGGGAGGAAAGTGCATGTGGGAATTGACAGGTGAGTTTGTGTGGTCCTAGGCTGAATCTATGCTGGTTAATTCTGAGAGTTAAAAGAAATTTATTGCAGAAGCTATGGCATGACACCATTTTTCTCTTGATCTCTCTATCAAGTCTTTCTACCTCTATGCCTTTCTCCTTCTTTCCTCTTCCCTCTCTCATGTCCCATTGCCCATTTGTGTGGGAGTTGATTTCTAGACCTTGTCCTTCTTTTCTGCCTTATCTTTCTGTCACACAGAACTATGCTTCTCTGCTCCTTTTCATTGGCATAGGCTGCTCTGGTGTCCTAGAAGTTGGCTTTTGTGTATTACAAAGATAACTAAAGGGCTACTTTGGTCTACAGAATTAATATTCAATGTATTTAGGTTACAAAGTAAAATACTGTTTTTGTGTGTGTTTGTGTGTGAACTTTAAGTTTAAATGGAAGAATTTTAGATGGTGTAATATAAAGTAAAAGCATTTAGTAAAGTCCCTAGTATAGAGGTCGCTTTTAGGCAATCTACTTGAATAATGGAAACCTTCCCCCTTTAACTATAGCCCCCCTCCCACTGTGTTATGGCAGACAGTCTCTCCCTCACTGTCCTGCCCACAGCTCCCTTGTGGTATATTTGATGAACTTCTATCTCCTTTGTTCTGCCTTGAGTGAATTATTTCACCACCTGCACCACTGGCTTTTACCCCATCAGAAGACCTCACATTTGGTGGTCCATACAGGGAGACTTTGCCAGTCCAGGGCTATTTCCAGATTCTTCAAGAGTTTCTTGGGACTTTCCTTCAGCGGACCAACTTTAGTACTCTTTGGGGAAACTGACAGCTTCTGGCCAAGGTTACTCCTCAGTGAACATCAAAGCCCCAAGGGGAACCAGCCTGAAAGGGTGAAGGATTTCTCTTTTTGCTCTTCAGAGGGATCCTTCCCTCTCTCTCTCTCTTTTCTCTTTATGGCCCTTCAGTAGCCTAACCCTAGTACTTCCCTGAAAACTGAAGATCTCTGGCCAGGGCAGCCCCCTGGTGTGGTCTGAAGGTCTGAGAGTGAACGGCTCAGACTGTCCATGTCTGTGAGGGCAAAAGACCCCTTCCCTCTGCTTTTTCACTCATCCCCTGAGGTCTGCTCCCAACATGCTGCACAGCTGGCAGTGGCAGCTCATCCAGAGTGAATCTCCACAATGGTATGGATTTGGTTGGGACCCTTTTCTGACTCTCAGCCACCTTACTTCTTTTGGCTCCTTCCTCTCTATTCCTTTGTCCTCACAGATTCAGCCACCTTGATGTAAGGGAAAACACGTGAGCCCCCAACCATTTTCTGACCTGGTTTGTCCACCCAATGTCTGGCTCTTCCTGTTACAGGGGACGCCCAAACAGGAAGTGCCATGGCTATTTGTGGCAATCCTCTTCTTGGTGGGACACCTCAGAAAAGCCAGTGCCCTGGTATAAGGTCCAATTCTTGGTCAGATCGGTGGAACACCCTGAGTATAACCATGACCACCAGTTGGAGCTCCCTTTCCTTTGGTGGGATGCCCCTTTGGGAATTGGTACCCAGTCTTTCCCACTATGGGACAAACTCCCTCTATTCCTTCAGGATCACCCTTGAGCTTTATTCTTAAAAGCTGGAATTTCTCCAAACGGTCAGAGGTTTCATATGTGCAAGCCTTCATGGCATTTTCTCCCGAAACCCTGACATCTGCAAAAAGTGTTGAGTGGGTCTGACTCTGTTTCATGGACATCCTGATGAAGGTTTTTGGAGTGGTGGTGGGGCTCCTGGGGTTTGGAGCTGATGGACAAGAAAGAATGTTTGAAGATGTCTTTGGTGCAAAAAGGTGATTTTACTGAAGCACAGGGACTCAACCCATGGGCAGAAGGAGCTGCCCTGCACCCTGTGGACATCCTAGTTCTATATTTGGATGTTGGGGGAGGTAAAGTCAAGGGGAAGTTTCCAGTGAGATTTTCATATGCTAAAGAAGACTCACAGGATACTGGAGGCCTAGCTATTGTCAAACTAAGGTTCTTTTTCCTAGTAGCAAAGCATTAACATTAAGACAGGAAGGAGTTCCTAGAGAAATGTTTTACTCTGCCCACCTCAAGTATCTGTCAATGGGCTGCATTTTATAAAGGAATTTAATTTTACCTGTCATTTCTTTCTTGCCTTTGTTCCCCACATCACTCTGAAGGGTCATGTTGGGGTTCCAGGAAATTGAGTCTATAGATTTCTAGAGATTAGACTATTGATAAGATTGCCTTTTTCTTATAATTTACTAAGATATTTGCCAACTGATGGAGACCCAAGTCCTGTATGACTGTGATCTCCATCAGTTGGCCATTTGTTTTCTTTCCTTTCCTTTGTCCTGGGGCAGCCAGGAGTGCCTGAGGAAGGTCACACATATCCCATGGGGGAGGGGGGGACAGTGTGCTAGTTTGTATTTTGCCCTAAGCCTGCCTTATGCTCCCTCATCAATTTGACCTTGCACATAAGCTACCAAACCTGAAATTTTGAAGTTTTGCCAAATTAAATGATAAATTGGATTGAATTCATTGGATAGTTAAGTCTTTTCCAAATAAAATAAAATACTGAAGTATTAATTGCTAAACAAAAAGTTTATCTGCTTTTGACTTTTTATTTCAAACTAAAGGTACTTAGGTCTGTTGGAAAACATGCTTTGTGCTTAATTGATTCATAATTTTGCCATGTGAAGAATTCTGGTGTAACAGACAATTCACAATTGGTTACTAGTTTTCATGGGAGATTAAGGTTTCTAAGAGTTAAAATTCTGCTAAATGTAATTTAAAATGATGGAAATAATAAGGAAAGAAACTTTGTATGTAGGAAAGCAGGAGATGGGTAAGAAAGATAAGGAGTGAGAATACATTCCTTGAAGGAAAAAGAAAATAATTTTGTCCTAAAATGAGACTGGTTGTTTAGAGAGAAAAGGCTTTATTTAGGGCAAAATCTACATGCAAAAGAAAGTTGTAGAAGGTTTGTGAAGGGAAAGGTTTAGAATTTGTGTGTGGTCAGGATGGACTAAGATTTAAATGAATGGATTTTAAAAGTACACAGGTATAAGATTGAAAATTCTGCTTTTTTCTGTTAAAAAGATAAAGTTGGGGTACCTGGGTGGCTCAGTCGGTTAAGAGTCCAACTTCAGCTCAGGTCATGATCTGGTGGTCCATGAGTTCGAGCCCTGCATCGAGCCCCGCATGGGGCTCTGTGCTGAGAGCTCAGAGCCTGGAGCCTGGTCAGATTCTGTGTCTCTCTGTATCTCTCTGCCCCTCCCCAACTCACACTCTTTCTCTCTCAGTATCTCAAAAATGAGTAAATGTTAAAAAAAATTTTTTTAAAGACAAAATTTTCTTGGGTTGCTGGTCTGCTTTTGCTAAGAAAATGTAAACAAAGGTTTTTTTCCCCCTTTTTTCTGTCCAGTTTCTGTTTTCTCTTTATCAGTTCTTTGATGATCCATAATCCTATTTAAGCATATTCTTTATAACTTTCTGAGATTTTAACAAACTTCCCCGATATTTAAATTGTAAATGAATTTTTTGACTAATTAGGTCTTTTTATGTGTTATGTTAAATTACTCAGAAGCACTGTTTAACAAATAATGATAAGCCTTAGGTTACAGTTATTTGGGCAAATGCTATAGCCATCCTAGAGATTATATGCAGTTCTGAAAGTTTTAATGTGTTTTGGTAACTCTTAGATCTTTAACCATGTACATTTTTGAAGGTTTTTTTTGTCATCTATAGTTATTGTTCTTACTCTCTTATGATATGTGTTTCATTTTCAAGAGATTCATAAAAAGGACTTTTTACAAACACAGGTTTTTGATATCTGTAAAAGCATAAAACTAAAATAGGTAAAAATTTCCAGAACAAAAAGCTGTATTCAAACTGAACAAGAAATAGTTATCATGGGACTAAATGAATTGAGGAAGATGATTACAGTTTTTGTAACTCTTGTTTGAACATTGCTGGTTCTCTAATGTTTGCCCTTCCAGATTTAGGAAACTTTCTCTTAAGATATCTATGACTTAGAGAAATGTGATAAAATATCTCTCTGTGAACAAATTGAAGTGTTTAACTTTTCTCTCTACCTGAACCCTCTGAAATTCAAAAGTTCTCAGAGTATTCTCTTTCATGGCAATTATAGTTATTTGCATAAGTTCAGTAAGAATCTGTGCTCCTTGTAACAGAACACAATTGGAAGCACTGGTTATTTACCAAGGCTTTGACTTGAATGTCATATTTGAAAGACACATGTATAAACACCTTTACAGAGCTTATGGAGCCTCTTGGGAAGGTTGGCCTAATACCTTGCTTACAGAGTTCTCAGAAATCTTACCAGGCTGGTATAGGAACCTCAGGATATTTTGGGAACCTCAAGAAGAAGAAGACACCCAAATTGACAGGTATTGCAGGCATGTCTGATGGCAAGTATTTGGCTTGGCTTCTGGTCTTGAGAGTCTACTAAAAGTTCAATCTAGAGATTCCTTATAAAAAATTCCAGCAAAGCAGATTTTAAAGGATATATATGATTAATCACTATCCTTTCTGAGCTTATATAAATAATTAGGCCAAGTTTGTTAAAACTGAACTTGTTTTACAAACACATTATGATTTGGTTATCACTGATTGAAAATGAGGGCGATTATAGAGAGAAAATGTTTCAATAACACATCTTTGTAGATATTAGATTTTAAGCATTGAGACTCAAGAAAATTAGATTATTCATTTACCATCAGGGCTTCTCTGGAGAAGAGTTGCCCTGAAGCAACCAATATGGGTAAGACCCTTTGAGTTACTATACAGAAAGCCTTTTCTCACTGTAGACCTATCAGTAGATGAAGACTATAATGTTCTGTTAAATTAATGAATACACAGACCATATCCTCCCTAAACCTGATCTGACAGTTACTAGCAACCCACCCATAAAAACTCAGGAAACACGGTTTATTTAAAGGACTGCAAGTCTAAGACAGCAGAGTATTTAACTCCAAATTGGAAGGACCTCTACTGGGACATATTATGTACCCCACATCCATAAAGTTAGAAAGACATTCCTCATGGACTTACATATGAAGGATTAAACCTATACCCTCTCCACAGGAATCCAGGGTGCCAGCTAACGTGTCTTCTTACTCCTATGAATCTATAGAAGACTTCCAACTTCTCTTCAAACAATAATGATGGATGTACCTTTCTTTTTCATTCTCTGTTCTCCAGTTTACACTGACAATTCCTTCTTACAATAGGCACAGCATTATGCTGAATTTCAAAATTAAACAGCTTGCTGGATGTGTGGAATTCTGCCTATATCAAGCACTTCTGGTCTGCCTTGGTGGGTCTTCCCATTTCAGGGCACAGATTGGCATTCCTTTTATAACTATATCTTACATATGGTATAAAACCCAAATACTGCTATGTTTCACAATAGGTCTATATCAAAATAAAATGTTACCCTCTAGCTTATGGCCAATGTCACCTGGAATTTCCCAGGCCACAATCAGACCTTTTCATACTCTCAAACCATTAAAGTTCTAACAGAATTCTCTCACTGACAAATAAATGGGGACCAGAAGAGGCCTAAGTTACAAAACCCAGCTTCTTCGTATACACTGGATGGACTATATCCAATCTGGTATAAATATTTATTGCTTACCCCTACAATTGGACAGTTAAGTCAAAAAGCAATTCTATGCTGGAAACAAAGAAACCATACTTGCAGTAGATAGGCAAACAGCACATAGCAGTTAGGTTGGCTGTCATCAGAAATATGCTCACAAATCATTGTTTTCCAGGGCACTGATTGGCTGGGTACTGACTAGACAAGGAGACCCAGAACTAGATGGCTGACTCTTAATGAGACCCAGTGGCTATGCAGCTCTAACCTGTGGCCATGGCATCTCCCAGGCTGGATAGGACATTGTGCTCTGGGCTTCACCTAGAAACACAATGCATCATTAAAACTATTACCAACCTAGCCAACCTTCCAAATTTAAAACAATGGTGGACACATTCTGTGTTTCATTGGTATGATCACCTAGCATCTATCTTTATTCTCTCTTTAGGACTGGAAGATGTTGCTTGGCACATGGAAACTCTTAATAAGTACATGATCAAAGCCCTAAATGACACTAAAAATAGCATTTCCCTATTAAATACTGAAGTAATACAAATGCATAAAGCAGGTTTAAAAAACAGAATGACATCAGATGTGTTAACTGCTGCACAAGATGGAACTTGTGCTCTCATAAAAACAGAATGCTGTGTATACATTCCAGATTACCACAAAAATATCTCTGGGTTTCTAATTGGCAAGATCATTCAAATTGGCCTCTCAAAGACCCCTCCTTTTTTTTTTTTTTTTAAACTGATTCGCTAAACTCCTGGACAGGAGGCAGATTTTTGTCAAAGGACTCTTATTTGGGTTTCTTTTTCTTCTTGTTATTCTAACCATGTTTTACTATTTTTTCCCATGCTTCTCAGCCTGGTGCTGAGACTCATTCACTGCCATAACTTCAACCTGACAGATGATTCTCTCTGCTCAAGGAGACTCCCATATGTTATCAACTCTTGACACAGCTGTCTCGGCCTTCCATAACTCCTATTAAATTTCCAACTGACCAATGTTGACTGGAGTATAGATGTTGACCAGTCAATATCTATACTCTGCTCATTCAGCATGAAGCAGTTACACATTTTAGGGTCAGAATTGTTCAGGGGATAATGCAGAGGCCACTTTTAGGCAACCTACTAGAACAATGGAAGCCTGAATAAGGTTAAAGGGCCCACAGTGACCCCCCCCAACCCTCTGGCTGAAGACAAACAGGCCCATTAGGAAACACACCTCAAAATACCCATAAGCCCTAGCTGACCAATGGATTATACACCCAGACACAGGTACCAAAAAAGGAAAATTCCATACATTCCCATACCTCTTGACCCTCCCCCTTTAACTACAGCACCCTCCACCCAACTGCCTCATGGCAGACAATCTCTCCCTTGCTGTCCTGCCCACCACTTCCTTGCAGTGTATTCAATAAACTATCTCCTTTGTGCTGCCTCAGGTGAGTACTTTCACTGCCTGCACCACAGCTTCCACCAAATCTGGTTGTCCCACACTTGGTGGCCACCATCCCATAGGGAGACACCCACATTTGGTGTCCCATATGGGGAGCATTTGTGGCCCTCCCCAACCTAGCAGATACTAAGCATTAATAATACTAATTATTAATTATATTGACAATTAACTATAATGATTCTGTTTTTATAAAGATTATAATAATCAAAATCAGATTGTTATAAATGGTAAAATATAGGTCTAGAATTATGTGGCATGTGGGAGAAATTAATTCCCATTGTAGTATTCAGTAAGTATTCCCAATGTAGTATTCCCATTGTAGTATTCATCAAGTATCATTCAAGCTGTGCCTTGAAACTTGGGAAAGTTAGAAGCAGGGGCTGGACTTTCTAGAGAAAGGTGCATGCATGGGCAAAGATATTGCCAGTAAGTTTGTGTAACCAGAGAAATAATTACAGGTGAACTGGAAAGGCAATGAATGCAAGTCCTGAATGTCAGACTCAGAACTCAGAGATTACATTTTGATTATTTATGTGTTGGAGTGTCATGGGGATTTCTGAGAATAACAATGTGATTTGATGTATGGCAGTGAGGAGGATGAATTGGAGGCAGAGAGGCCAGAGTTTGCATATTAACCATTTTATCCCCTGAAACTCATGAATACTGTAAGGCATCTAGCAAGGAAACAAATGCAGTAATGTAGTAAAATAAAAACTACAAATCATGGGGTGCCTGGGTGACTCAGTCAGGTAAGCTTCTGACTCTTGATTTTGGTTCAGGTCATGATCTCATGGTCGTTAGATGGAGCCTGCACTGGGCTCTGTGCTGGGCATAGAGCCTGCTTAGGATTTTCTTTCTGCCTCTCCCTCTCCCTCTGCCCCTCCCCTGCTCATGCTCTTGTGCCCCCTTTTTCTAAAATAAAATAAAACGAAACAAAACAAAATAAAATAAAATAACATAACATAATAAACCAAAACCACAAAATTTAGAATCAGCATCTTGAAAAACAGAAGACATACATTTTAGAGGAAAGGGCTAAAACAATTTTGATCAGGCTTTAAGTTGTCTCTTATATTCCTGGCAGCGAACCCCAGAGAGCAGTGGAATTACTTAGATTTACATGGAAAAGAAATTGATCTCATTGAATTTTCATGAACACAAGGTGATCACATACTATAAAGAATTTGGTAAACATATGAAAGGCAGAATAATGTGAAAGAAACATGGGATTATCAAAATCAATGCTTTTTCTGACAAATGGATGATTAAACCATAGGCTTTTTTGTTCACCATGAAATATATGATGCATTAGAGAAGCAGACGATACCTGCCAAGATCCCACAATCCACACTCATATCAGTGACCAGACAGAAATAGCAATCCTGAGCAACGGACTGGAATAAATATGGACTTGATCATGCTGCTCTTGCTTCTGAGGCTCTGGCATTGCTAAACACTTTTGGAGTATCTCCCAGAAAGGAGGACGTGGTTTTTCAAAGAACAGTGAACACCTCCAGGAAGGAATTCACCTCCATTTCAAGTATTATCAAAGGCTGAATAGGCACTAAAATTTTGAAGGGCAGATGAGACAAAGGGCAATCTCTTCTGTCACTCCTGTTGCCCATGGCTTCTGGGGTTGTTACCTCCTCTTAGGAGCGCTTTCATCCAGCAGGTGGTGGGGGGGGGGGTGGTGGGGGGAGGTTGCACATGAAGGCATTTCTGTTGGCACAGCTGAGGGGACTAAGGAGTTGAACACCACACAGGTGGGCAATTTGGAGAGGGCACAGCTGAGAACACGTCAGAAGGGCCACTTTTACTACTTCTGATGCTGATCAGAATACTGGGGGAATCTGAAAGAAACAGATCCAATGTTCATAAGAACTCTCCTGTAGGAAGAACTAGCCAGTTGATTTAATGCTTTGCAACCTCCTTGGGGAGCTTCCTGGGTGTAATCAAACTGGCCTCCACACTTGGCAGGCAGGGAAAGGAACAGGTCACACCAGATTGGTAGGTGGCAGTTTTAATGAACAAGAGAATTTATTTATAAGGCTTAGCTAGGGCAGCTGTGAGAAAAGTAGTTTTTCTCACCCAAGCAGACAAATATTAAAAGCTTTTATACAGAGGCTGTTACTGGGTTCAGTCAGGTGTAACATGCAAATGGCTCAACATGACATCACTATGTCAAGGCTGTGTCCTTGTTGCAGCTTCTGGGAATAAGGAAGGCAAGCAGAACCCACATACCAAGGATGGAGCAAGGGGTGAGGTGCCTCAATTGACCAAAGCCAGCTCACGATCAGCTAGTGGTCACATCTTCTTGATGACCTCTGACCAAAACCTGGGTAATTATTTCCCCAAAACTTACTAGTCACTCTGAAACATCTTGTTCCAGAATCCTCCACACAGAGGTTCTCAGTGACTCACTGCAGCCCTGCTTTCTTTGTCTATTACAGTTTCCTGTTGCGTCTGGAGAATTGCAAAGTCCTCTAACTGGACACCAATAAGTTTTCTTTCGGGTTCTGGAAGACGACTCTGAAGCTTACTCCCATTCACTCCATAGCCTACCTGCACCAGAAATCTGTTGTCATACATCACTCCAGTTACCTGTGCTTCAGCTCTGTTCTCTCAGGAAAGAAAGGCTTGGGTACTTTCAGTGTGTCACCTGGTCACACTTTCCCCTCTGTTGCCAGCTGTTCTTATACCTGCTGGTCTCACCACTCCTTTTATAGACCATTATTTGGCCCAGATGTGACTACAAGGTCTTCTCCTTAGCCTTCTCCATATAAAAGACAAATGGACACCTAGAGTCAATGACCACAGGGCTCTATTGTCACATGCCATCCCCTCAGGGCAGAACACCCCCATCAATTGTTTTTGGTGCCTATTATCTTTGGTAAACACATTTCAGTGCTGGTCCATGGGCCACTTGGAACTCAGATTTACCTCCTACAAATTTGAACAGATAAGTCCCTAGGCAGAATCCACATGGCAGTGTGCCTGCTCACCATCCCCATGTTTACCATAGAACTATTATAATTTATACATTTTAAATTCATGAATTTAAGTGAATGCACTTTGGTTATCACAGTCATATTATATTAGGTCATGAGAAATTACATTTTAGGAACCTAGTGATTATTACTAACAGCTATTCATTTAAGAGTGTTTAAGCCAGGGGCTGGGTGGCTCAGTCAGTTGAGCATCAGGCTCTTGATTTTGGCTCAGTCCAAGAAACCAGGGTAGTGGGACTGAGCCCTGCCTTGAACTTGGAGCTTGCTTGAGATTATCTCTTTCTCTCTCTCACTCTCTCCTTCTCTTCTGCCCCACTCCCCAGCTCATTAGTGCACTCTCTTTCAAAAAAAAGAGTGTTTAAGCCAGAAATTACTATTGCTTTGTAATTACTATTGACTGTTGGAGGAGCCAACACTATTAGCTCAGAAGCGTTGTCACATGTATTTAACTCTTCATTTTCCTTATGTGGCCCAGTTTTGTGCTGGAAAGGAAAAGGCATTAAGGGAAGATTCAGGGGACACTGGTTCTGGTTTCAGCCCCATGTGGATTAGATGTGTTTGATAGGAGAATTATGTCTTCTCTCCACGGCAATGTGATCTTCCATTTGTTGGTGAAAAAAATCCCTGCCTTGGTATGGGAGGGAACAGCTGCATAACACCAGGGGCTCCGCTGCTTCTCTGCTCCTCATTGTTTCCTCCCTCAGTGCCCCAGATTCATTCTATTTTCCCTGCCCTTTCAGACTACAACCCATCTAGTCCTTGGAGACTCTTCTCTCCACAGTCTTGAGTGTGGAGAGAGGCGTGGTCCCCCCAGGTCTCTCCATTCTCGCTGCCCCCAGGAGCAGGTCCTGGTCACCTCCCTAGATGCCATCTGGCTGTCTCTTAGGATTCTGTTCTCCAGTCTCCCAGAAGGGGAGCTTCTCAGCCATCAGCCTTCTTCCATAGCTCTGCATGGAACTGGGCCAGAGCAGTAGCAGATACTACTTCTAATGTTTTTCCCCAACTTATTTTTCTGAGATTTTCACCAATACACCTATGAGAATGGATTAAATTATATATCTATTAAAATTTTTTTAACATTTATTTATTTTTGAGACAGACAGAGAGCATGAACAGGGGAGGGTCAGAGAAAGAGGGAGACACAGAATCTGAAACAGGCTCCAGGCTCTGAGCTGTCAGCACAGAGCCCGACGTGGGGCTCGAACCCATGGACAGCGAGATCATGACCTGAGCCAAAGTTGGATGCTTAACCAACTGAGCCACCCAGGCACCCCTAAATTATATATTTAAATAGTAAAATTGTTTTTGAAAGAAATGGCCAAATACCTACCAGGAAATAAATGTTTCACAAGGATTTTCAACAGTATGTATCACTTGTGTTACTCTGTAAAACACAGAAAAAAAGGAAATTATTTTTAATGTTAAGATATACATACAGATCAGATATACATTTTTTAAATTTATATTGATTTATATTGATGGTTCCTTTCCTCTTTTTTCTTTGTCTTACCAGAGATCCAGAATTTTCATTGCTGTTTTAAAATTCCAGTTTTAGGCTCTCTTGATATTCCTCAGTTCCATCTATGTTTTCCATATCATTGTTTCCTGATTCTATTTTAATTATCTTTTTTCTTTCTTTTTGTTCTGTTGCTATGCTTTTCAAAAATCTATTGGGATGGATATTTAGTTTATCACTTTTCCCACCTTCTTTATTTTATGGTGGGAAAAAAGCACTTGTATCTATAAATTTGCCTGGAAACATAGCTTCCTTGTAGTTTCCCAATGATATGTTCTGTTTTAATTATCATTCATTTCTAAGGATTTTTCCATTATATTTGGAGGGAGTTGGAAATTGATTTAGAAATCCTGTGTTATCTGCTAGGAATTTACCCAAGGGATACAGGAGTGCTGATGCATAGGGGTACTTGTACCCCAATGTTTATAGCAGCACTTTCAACAATAGCCAAATTATGGAAAGAGCCTAAATATCCATGAACTGAAAAATGGATAAAGAAGATGTGGTTTATATATACAATGGAATACTACTTGGCAATGAGAAAGAATGAAATCTGGCTATTTGTAGCCACGTGGATAGAACTGGAGAGTATTATGCTAAGTGAAATAAGTCAGGCAGAGAAAGACAGATACCATATGTTTCACTCATATATGAAATTTGAGAAATTTAACAGAAGACAATGGGGGAGGAGAGGGGGAAAAAAAGGTACAGAGAGGGAGGGAGGCAAACCATAAGAGACTCTTGGATACTGAGAACAAAGTGAGGGTTGATGGGGGGTCAGGGAGAGGGGAAAGAGGGTGGTAGGCATTGAGGAGGGCACTTGTTGGGATGAGCACTGATTGTTGTATGGAAACCAGTTTGTCAATAAGTTATATTAAAAAATAAAATAAAGTACCAACTGAACACGAAAGAAAGAAAGAAAGAAAGAAAGAAAGAAAGAAAGAAAGAAAGAAATCATGTGTTATGACCAGTGCGTATGCTTGGTATGCCACCATTTGGGATTTCCTGAGATTGGCTTGTGGCCTAGTGTGTCAATATGTTTTACAAGTGTTCAGTATTTGAGAAAAATGTTTATGCTCTAATTTTCAGGTGTAGAACTCAATCCATACCCCATAGGTCAAAGTTATTAAAAATGTTTATATCTTTCGTTATTTGTTTCCCTCTTTACCTACCAAAATTAAGAAATTAGAATTGAACTCTCCTGCCAGAGTGGTGAATTCCTTGATATTATGTCAATTTTTGTTTTATCTAACATAGAGCAATGTTTAGGGGCAAAGGTGCACAGAATTTTTATACCACCCATTTACTTGACATTTTATTAATTTGTGGGGCTTCTCTCCCTCTTCAATGTCCCTTCTCATCGTGAAGCCCATTACAGCACATACTCATGTAGCTGTTCTGCTTTCCTTTCCCCAATATACAATCTTCTACTTTCTATTAACCTTTCAATAACATTTTGTTTTAAAAATATATCCTCTAAGTAGTATTTTCATAAGTTTTAAGTTTTAAAATCCAGTCTAACAATAGCTGTCTTACTGTGTCAATTTAGTCAATTAAAAAAACTTTTTTAACGTTTATTTATTTTTTTGAGACAGAGAGAGACAGAGCATGAATGGGAGAGGGTCAGAGAGAGAGGGAGACACAGAATCTGAAACAGGCTCCAGGCTCTGAGCTGTCAGCACAGAGCCCGACATGGGGCTCAAACTCACGGACCGCGAGATCATGACCTGAGCCGAAGTCGAACGCTTAACCGACTGAGCCACCCGGGCGCCCCTCAGTTTAGTCAATTTAAATTACCAAGATTATAATCATATTTGACCTTCTTTGTATAATCTTATTTTTCAGTTAATCTATCACTTTTTCTTATGTTTCTTTTATTCGCCTTCCTTGATTTTTTTCTTCCAAATGGCTAATGCCTTTCTGCATGTTTATGTGCATTTCCTTGTCTAACATTTTTCATCTTCCACGTCCAGAATTTATAAAATTGATTTATATTCTTTTAGTGGCTATTATTGACTTCTTACCCTAATATTTAAAGACTAAAAAGAAGGGACACTTATTCAATAATTGCATTAAGCCAAAATTGTGCGCCCTCTACAAAGAACAAGACATTGCCCCCACCTGCTTTCAGCCTCTACACAGTTTCTGGTGACCTCCCCGAGATGCCAAATGGAAATTTGTTCCCTCTTCTTTTGTTCTGAAAACTCTTCTACCATTGGTCTCCCATGCATTTATTAAAAGAAGAAAAAAATCCACTTCAGAAGCCCATGTAACCAGAATTTTGGCTCCAGATTCAATCAGTGGAGAGCAATAAGGAGAAGCTAATGTATAGACATACAACTAAATCTTTATGTTAAACCTTGCATCCTGTGACTTTGCTCAAGACATTTATTTATTGTAGTTTCTATGTAGATTCCATTGGATTTTCTACACAGATGAATGTATTCCATTGAATACATAATCTGCAAATGTAGACAATCATACTTCAGGCTTTCCAATCTGCATGTCTTTCTTTTATTTTCCATATCTTACTGCACCGTCAAGGGCCTTCAGTAGAACATTGAATAGAAGTGGTGAGAGCCGATATTCTTCCTTATTCCCAATCTTAGGGGGAAAGCATGAAGTAATTATGACATGCCATAGAGCCTCTTTTTTTTTTTTTACATTTATTTATTTTTGAGAAACAGAGTGAGACAAAGTGTGAGTTGGGGAGGGGCAGAGAGAGAAGGAGACACAGAATCTGAAGCAGTCTCCAGGCTCTGAGCAAGCAGTCAGCACAGAGCCTGATTCGGGGCTTGAACCCACAAACCATGAGATCATGACCTGAGCTGAAGTTGGACGCTCAACTGACTGAGCCACCCAGGCTCCCCTAGAACCTTTTTGTAGATACCCTTTGATGATTCAAGAAGTTCCCTTCTAGTTCTACTTTGCTGATCACTTTTTATCATGAATGGATGTTGGATGTTGTCTAGCACTTTCTCTGCACCTATTGAGAACATCATGTGGCTTTGCTTTTTCATGTGCTGATATGTGAAGAACATTGAATTTTGAATGTTAAGCCAAACTTGCATTCTTGAGATACAATCCACAATGTACCATCCTTTTCATTTATTGCTGGATTGAATTTAATAAATTATTTTGTTAAGTTAAATAAATAAACTTGTGAAGTATTGTACATCTTTGTTGATAGATGTTCCATGTATTTTTTTTTCTTGTAATGAATGCCTTTGCCTGGTTTTGGCATCAGGCTTATGTTGGTCTCATAAAAAGTTCTGAGCGGTTCTCCTTCTATTTACTGGCAGAGATTTGTAGATTTGATATTCCCATCTGTGTTTGCTAGAACTCATCATTAAAGGCAATGAGGCCTGAAATTTTCTTTATGGGAAGGTTTATGATTTTGAATTCAAATTCCTTAATAGAAAGATATTCAAGGTACCCATTTCTTCTTCAGCATATTCCTTTTAAGTAATTGGTTAAATTTGTTGGAATAAAATTATGTTAATATTCCTTTATAATGCTTTAATATCTATAAGATATCTATAATATCTACAGTGACTTTTTTTTTTGCACATCCCTGGTATTAGTGATTTGTACCATCTCACTCTCTCTCTCTCTTTCTCTCTTTCTGTTATTGTTTGTTTTTTGGCTTGAGATATATCAATTTTATTGATCTTTTCAAAAAACCGAATTCTGCTTTTATTAACTACCCCCTCTTCTTTTTTTCCATTTTTCTTTAATCGATTTCTAACTTTTCCTCATTTCCTTCCTTCTGCTAAGTTTAATTTATCCTTCATTTTCTGAGTTAAGCATTTAATGCTATAAATTTCCCCTGAATTTAGCTTGGCCCCACAAATTGTGGTATACAGTGTTTTTACTACCATTCTGTTAAAAATATTTTCTAATTTTTTGTGACTTCTTTGGTCCTTTAAAAGCAAGTTGTTCAATTGCAAGGATTGGATGGCTCTTCTAGAGGATTTCTTTTTGTTGACTGATAATACTGATTTTCTGACTGGAGAACATAAGCCTTATGGCCTATCATGAAAACAGCATTTATTCTACTATCTTGTTGATATTGCTATTATTGTTTCCAGAAATATCAGGTTTAAGTGGTTGATGGTGTCATTCCTATCTCCTATATTCCTACCAAGCTTTTGTCTATGTGCTGTCCATTACTGAGAGTATGTTAAATTCTCTGTGTGTGGGTTCTATTTCCCCCTTTATTTCTGTTTTTAATTCATACATTGTAAAGTTCTGTTATTTCACACACATACACAAATGCCTAATTTCTATATCTCTAGGATATATTGACCATTTTATAAAAATGAAGTGTGTTTTTCTGTGACTATTTGTCTTGAATTTGATAGTAATATAGCTATACCAGCTATTTTTATACTTATTGTTAGCATGTTATAGCTTTTCCACCACTTTACATTAGTGCATTTGTATCTTTAAATTTAAAGTACATTTCTCTGGTAAACAGGTGTTATTTGCTGCTCTTCCATACAACATGGCAATGTCTTCTTTTGACTGGATATTTAGTGCATTTACAATGGCATAATTATACATTTATGTTTAAATTTAGGTGCACCATTTTTGAATATGTCATTTGGGGCTTTTTACTGTTATTCTTCCTTAGCCTGTCTTCTCCTTTCTTGGACTCTGTGTTAATCTCTCTTTTTAGGATTTTGTCTTAATTCCTCTGTTAGCTTTCTACCTATATGATTTTGCAATACTTTTTAGTGGTGGCTTTAAGGATTACCAGTCTGAAGTTATCTCAGTCATTTTCTGATGCCCTTCATTTAGCTATGCAGCTGGAAAGACAGACACTAAAGCCCATTAAGCCTATTTACCAGCTGCCTCCTCAACACCTCTCCCAACAGTTACCTACTTAGTTTTAGTCTAACATCTGCTGGTTTCAAGATTTCTTTAATGATAACAAATGGATTTAGATGAGACTGAAATTCTTCCACTCAGCCTGCTCCACAACAATAAACCAAAGAAACACCCTGCCATCAGGGGCTACCAGAGCCCTTGTAACTGTCATAAAAACTGTACCATCTCTACCACCTAGGATCTTCTAAAAACTCAAGACATTCTCCTGTTAATTAAGGCTGCAAGAAGCTTAGTCTTTGATTATGTTCACTAGGAAAAATTTTGTCTACCCCTCAAGGTTCTTCTGGCTGGTGTAAGAATTAAATTGACATGAAACAGATTAACAGGAGAAAATCAAATTTCATTATGTACCTATAGGAAACCCACCTAAACATGTGAGACTCCAAAGATACTCAAGCAAAATAAGGTATATATGTCAGCCTCAACTAAGGAGAAGGGAGTAGGGTCTGGAGCTTCAGGGGAAGAAAGCAATTCACAGGAAGATGAAAAAGAGTAAATGGTACATAAATGTTTGCTGGGCACTGGAAAGTATGGAACATAAGGAACAATTTTAACACACTTGCTAAGTTCCTCCTTGTCTGCTACCCCTAGTTCATATTATAATGAACTTATCTGTGATAACTGCTCTCTTCCTGGAGCAGGTCCTCTAGCTAATTGTTTTTAGGCTCTTAAGGAGGTCAAAGTTCCTTCCTGAGTCTTCCGGGCCTTGATTGTTTTCATCTTAAAATAATCCATATGCCACTTTTGGGTGATTCATTCTGAACCCACAGAGTTGGCACCATGTAGCAGATATTCTACTCATATCCCCCCAAACATGGTACAGTATCAACTCTTAATAGGACGTCTACAAGCTGACTTATTTCTACATCTCCAAACATTGGCAAGGAAAAGTTTATTACTTCTCATTTCTTCTAATGGTACCTTAAAAAAAAACCCTCAATCTATTAACCTTATCATTTAGTTATTGCCATGAGTAATTATATTCACATAGTTTTAGTAACTCGTAAGTTTCTTAAGTGACTTTGGTTGGCACAGAAGCCATTGGTAGTTATTGGATATTATTCATTTGGTTATGAATTAATTTCCATTATTAACTACCATTCATTAAGGAACTTCTCAGCTATGAATTATCATTGGTTCACAATTTTTATTCATAAATGTAATTGTCAACATTATTCTTAGTGATCACATAATTTGAGGGGACTAAATGTCATCTGTGGCTATGTCCATTTTCTCCATAAAAATATGGCAGTGAATAGAACAGAAAAATACCAGGTACTTCCTCCAGAGACCTTAGCTCTGGTCCTAGTTGTACTGGCCCAGACTCTTCCTCTGAGAAAGAGAGATGAGGTGTGGAGAAGAGCACACGTTCATTTTTACCTAGCCTGCTCAAGTCCCCTATACTACTTCTCCTCCTCCCCCTCCTCCTCCTCCACCTACTCCTCCTCCTGCTACTCCTCCTCCTCCATTTCCACCTCCTCCTACTCCTCCTCCACTTCTCCTCCTTCTCCTTCTTCTCCTTCTCCTCTTCCTTCCCCTTCTCCTCCTGCTTCTTTTTCTTCTCTGTGTCCCTTTAAATTCCCATTTCCCAACTAAACCTTAGGGGCTTCTCTCTCCAGGACTGATTGCAGAGTGAATTCCATCTCTTCTGCATTGTTATACTTAGCTGTCCTTAGGATGGAGACCAAAGTCCTTTCTCTTTCAAAGGTTGAGCTGTTTCTCATCCCTGTACGGAGAAAGAAAGTGTGAATCAAGTTACAGGCGTCCGTTCACTCATCCTTCAGCTAGCTGACAAGCCTAACTCCCTGCTGTCCCACCCACCTGCAGACTAGTGAAAGAGGAAACCCAAACACAGGTGTCTACAGTGACGATCTTTCCTAAGGCGGCCACTAGGGGAGCTCTGCCCTCTGCTTTCCTTCTGGAGGGCCTGAGTCACCTGTTATCAAGGTGGTAGCTCCTAAGGGTTCTTTTTCCTGAATAGATCCTAAGCCCCCATCTAGGCCTGGAGATGCAATTATCACACAATAATAGACTCCAGAGAAATTTGCACTTGTCCATCTTTTTACTTTCTTATAGCTTCTGTCCCACTCTTAAAGAGGCCCTTTGTGGAGTCAAAGTAGTCTGGAATAGATCTTTGAAATGGGCGAATGCCCTGAGGCCAGAGGGGGCTGATCTAAAGTGTGGACCTGTGAGAACTACAAGTAGAACATACAATAAAAATATATGGAATTGAAGAAGAGTTTTGATGGAACCTCGACCTTTTTTCGTTTGTACACACATTTTAAAATCAATTTGTTTAGTTGGATTTTTGAGTGGGGCTTTGTTGGAATCCATAGATCCTTTGGGAGAAAACTAACACTTCCACAATATCTAGTTATTTAACTCATGTACATTTGTCACTATTTCTCACCATGGAAATCTTGCACAAATTTTGTAATATTCATATTTTGTCCTTTATACATTATTACATTGCTATTAGTTTTATAATTTTAAAGTGTTTTTTTCCTAACATGGGAATGTGACTTGTTTTGTATCCATCTCTTTTTAAAACCCTCGTTAGTCCTAATAATTTCTTTGTAATTATTTAATATTTCAAAGTACAAATTATCATTTACAAACATAATACCCTGGTCAGGTTTGGTATCACAGTTTTGTTAGAATCATATACAGAATTGAGGAGTATACTCTTTGAAATTTTTCTGTGCAGTTAATTATAATTTTGACGTTATTTCTTCTTTTATTATTCAGTAAGTCTCTGGTAAAACCATCTGAGTCTGGAAATTTTTATATAAAAATATGTTTTTACTACTAATTCAATACATTTAGTTATTGGGTAGTTCAGATTTGTTCTTTCTTCTAGAGTCCACTTTTATAAGTTATGTTTCTAAGAAAATTGTCCATTTCAGGGGCATCTGGGTGGCTCAGTAGGTTAAGCGTCAGACTTCGGTTCATGTCATGAGCTTGCTTTTGTGAGTTAGAGCCCCATGTTGGGCTCCGTGCTGAGAGCTCAGAACCTGGAGCCTGCTTCAGATTCTGTATCTCCCCCTCTCTCTCTGCTTCTCCCCTGTTCATGTTCTCTCTCTCTCTCTCAAGAATAAAGATTAAAATTAAAAAAAAAGAAAATTGTCCATTTCATATAAATCTTCCAATTTATTTTCATAGAGTTATTCTTAAAATCCTCCTATTTTCTTTATGATTTCTGCTCCTTTATACTATGTGTCCCTTTTTCATTACTGATGACTTATAATCTAATCAGAGACAGGCCACTTTTATTAGTGTTTCAAAGAACACATTTGATTTTTTGATTCTTTCTATTGTGTGTGTGTTTTCTATGTTATGAAGTTCTACTCTTACCTATGTTATTTTCTACCTTCTACTTCTGTAGTGGTGGCCGCTTCACACTCTGAAATGTGAGCTTCATGTTTTGCTGCACTTTCCATTTTTTTTTCCCAGCTATGCATTTCAGGGTATTCATTTTCTCTAAAAAGCAGTTGTAGCTACTTTGCACAAGTTTTGATAAGTAAATCAAGATACCACTTCCATGAATAGAGCTCAGTTGTTTTTCTGCACCTATTAATCACCAACAACTCCATGATTGCTGTTCTTTACTTGAAATTCCTTTTCCAAGATGAGAAAACCTCTTTTTCCAGGTTCAGAGAGTGGGGTGCTTGGGTGGCTCAGTTGGTTAAGCATCTGACTTCGACTCAGGTCATGATCTTGCAGTTTGTGAGTTCAAGCCCCACGTGGGGCTCTATGTTGATAGCTCAGAGCCTAGAGCCTGCTTCAGATTCTGTGTCTCCCTCTCTTTCTGTGCCTCCCCCACTCATGCTCTGTTTCTCTTTGTCTCTCAAAAATGGTTTAAAAAAAAACTAAAAAAAAAACAATGTTCAAAGAGTAAGGCAACATTTGAAAGTCACAGCCACAACTCACTAGCCACTGGGAGCGGATTTAGGGAGGTGAGCCAACACATGAACACCATAGCTCTGAAGTCTGCAAAACAAGGTGAGTTTTGATTGATCTTATCACTGAATTTGTATTGTCTTCCAATCTATGAACTAAGATGTCCAAAGGGAGGCATCATGTCATATTTGTTAATGTGGAAAATGTTGGAGTTCAGAGCGGATGGCCAAAAAAGATGTCTTTTTTATTGAGATATCCTCGGTGCTGTAGGCAGTTTTATTAAAGTATGGGGACAGGACCCATGGGCAGAAGGAGCTGCCTGGGACTGTGAAGAGTGACTGATTATATACTTGGGAGTTGGGGGAGGTAAAGGCAAAGGGGCATTTCTGAAAGGACTTTCATATGTTCAAGAAGACTCACAGGATCCCTGAGGCCTAGTTGTTGTCAAGCTGAAGTTGTTTTTCCCTCCAGCAAAGCCTTAACATTGAGAAAGTTGGGAGTCTATGGATGAATGTTATACCCTGCCAGCCTCAAGTATTTGTCAAAGGGCTGCAGGTTATAAGGAAATTTAATTTTATCTACCACTTCCTTCTTTCCTTTGTTCCTGACATCACTTGTGATTTGATAAATTGTGTATTTTGTTCTTTTCTCCAAGTGCTCCTCAAATTACCTACTCAATTTGGGATTCAAAGAGTACAATAGGGAACTCCTGTGTCTAAGTTTTTCTGTAGTATGTACTCATATGCAAAACTGTGTAAAGTGTATAGGCACTCACTCAGTAGATAGAAATTAATGAAAGTATCATCAGATCTATTTTCTTTCCCCAGTTCTGGCCACCTCTCCTCACATCAGTGGTGTTGACTGAGGCTGATGTAAAACAACTCTGATGATCCTCCTGAAGCATCCTTGGCCCCAGTCAAGTATCAAGTTTCCCTCCTGGAATGCAATTTTCCCAGGGGAGGGGAGAGGAGGATGACAAAGAGGAGGTGTAGGAGGGCTTGCTTGGAATGTGCCCCCTTGGCCTCCAGCAGAGACATTGAATCACCCAAGTTCCCCCTCAGGGTAGCAGGTGTTGGGTACTGCCTGTGAGAAATTTTTATGTAAAGTCAGTATTGGCCTTGGTTGCTCAGTAACACAGTCACCATCCTCAGACATGCCCTTTATTCCTGCACATGCCAAGGGCTTCAGAGAACAAAATCAACCATTTCCCTAGCCTTTTATCATATCTAAAGCACACTTCCTTAGTTTTCACAGACTACTTTAGAAAATTTGATTTTTATAATCCAAGATTTGCGCATCAGCTATCCCATCAGGATGACTGAATCAGTTAAGCCAGTTGTGGCCCCATCTAGGAAACTATACTTTGAGGACCACCACCCAAAGAAGGCTGCTGGCTGAGATAGCAAAAACTCTGCCATTCTCTCAAGCTCTGTGGTCAAGACCCCCAGGCAAGAACCACTTAGTATAATTCAAATAACTTTCAAAATGGAAAGGAAGAAAGAATAAAAGAAAGAAAGAAAGAAAGAAAGAAAGAAAGAAAGAAAGAAAAGAGAGAGAGAAAGAGAAAGAGAAAGAGAGAGACAGGGAAAGGGAAAGAGAAAGAAAGAAAGAAAGAGAAGGGAAAGGGAGAAAATACAAGAGAAAATATAAAAGAAAACATAAAATTCATAGAATGTCAATGCAGGAGATCTAACTTCTGATCAGTAGAAATATTAGGAATAGAGAAAAGAAAAAGAAATAGAAGCAAAGAAATCAATAAATAATTCCAGATAATTAGTTACCCTGATCTAAAAGACACAATAATTCCAAATAACAAGGCCAGTTGATTGCCAGCAAAATAACAAAAAATGACTCCTTCAATGAGAAGTTTTGAAAGTTATAAAGAAGCAATCTTCAACACTCTCACTCTGTGGACTAATTTTTAAGTAAAAATTGCCAATGTTGGATTCTTAAAGATAATGAAATAGATGCATTCAAAGATCTGTGGCAAAGTGGATTTCAACCCAAATTCAAATGTTGGGGTAGAATAGAGACATTCTCAGATATGAAACACTCAAAACCTTATGTCTCTGATAGCCCTTCTTAAAAAATACATAAAAATTAGGAGATGAACCTGATAGAAGAAAATACAAGAAACAGCAAAAAAAATTTACTTTTTCAACCCAGAAAAAAGTAAAAACAAATATTCTGGGTAGTGCAGGATACCCAGAGAATAATCCATCTGGATTCATCCAGGAGGATAGTGCACTTCAGTAGAGAAACATCCAGGAAAAAATAACCGCCAACCAAAAGATTTAATACCACCTTTAAGACTGAATAGCACCTCCCAATTTAGGGAAGCAGTAGAAGATAATGCAAGAGAAAAAATAGGAGAGGGAAAAGTGACATAGGAAAAGAAACAGAATTATAATACGCTAGTTGGTCTCTCAGTAAACAGTATTCAGAAGGTGTAATGATGAAAACACTCTACTGATCCTCAACTTTAGAGCAAATCTATAGTCTAAACATGGTTATAGAATAGACTATAAATTTTTAAAGCTTGATTACTGAATTTGCCAGCTTTAGCTGAAGTACCAAAAAAAAAAAAATAAATCCCAGTACTTAAAAACAAGACAGGTTGACTTCTCACTCACAAGTGTGGACCCACTGCAGTTCTCAGTTCTTCAGAAGGTTATCTCTAGTCCATAATCTAGTCAACAGAGCACATGCTGTTGTCATGGTGGAACAAAAAGCACAATTTCCAATCCCTTGGACTGAAGTGGCTTTGTGCCTGGCTTTGAAATGTTGTAGGTGTGATGTGTGCCAGTGCTAAGCCTAGGCCTCGAAAGCCTCTGCACAATTATGTTGTCTCTCTCTGAGAACCCCACTGCCATGGAAACATGTACAAGCTGTGGGCTAATGAGAAGCCATGTGGAGAAGGGCCAAGTCACACCAGGGGAGGCCACCCAGGACTGGACAGTTCCTAGCTGACCTACCAGCTGGCCACAAATGCACAGGGGGCCTGGCTGAGCTCAGCTATGCCGGCCACTCGGGGGCAGGAGGACTTTCCAGCCAACTCTCACATGTAGGAGTGAAACTAAATGTTTGTGAATAAATACATGCTACTCTGATTTATTGGTATGAGTATCACTACGACAATAAATAACTGACACATTAGAGAAATTATAGCAAAGCTTAATAAAGAACATTGTATATTAATTATACTTCAATAAAAATGAGAGTCTAAAATTAATAAATAAAAAATGGAAATAGTCATGCCATTTAGGTATATGGAACTAATTATCAAAATACCTAAATTTAAAAAAAAAATTGTAAGAATTTGAAGTTGTTCCTGCCAGGAACAGAAATGAGTATGGGGAAAACTCAAATAAAAACTATTGCTGTTGACTCTAAGCACTGTTTTTCTGAAGCCTGGTATCTACAGCCTACAATACCTAGTAATGTCCAAAAACTCACATAATTGTTTGTCTGTCCTGGAGTTAGTAGCACCATAGTCTCTAATTTAGTTATAATCTGCCTTTCTAGCAAGGGAGTAAGGCTCTCTGACATTATCAGGAAAGAATAAGAAAAACCTAGGTTTCCCCATACACATCCCAGGGTCTGAGAGAAAAATTTAGTTGGCAGTTTTCTGGAGATACCTCTAATCATCATGCTGCATTTGGATAGTTGGCCTGGAAAGGAGGGTCCAGAAAAGGTAGCTCTGGTGTTAAGAAGGAAATCAACCAGTTTTCCTTCTATATTTAGAGTTACCTGAGGCTCTGGGTTTCTGATAGACAGTTGGTTTAGGGGAGCTACTGTGAAGAGCCCCAGTCCCTGGTTAGTCCCTTCCAGGGACATTGGTTATCTGATCCCTCACAGAGAGAGGTCCCTGAGGGCATTCAGATCTCCAGTGATCTTTTCTACATAAGTGGCAGGGCTTTATGGGGTTTTCATTTTGGTTGTCCCCTCTGGGGATGTTCTTATTGTAGTGCTCTGAACGGTCATATAAATGGCCAGGACCTCGGGAAGTCCAGTCTGACATACTACTTAAGGTCACTAAGGCTTCAGATTTTTATTTTTAAGCCTCCTTTTTTGTTTTTTTTCTTCTTCTTCTCCTCTTGGTCTTGGTTGTAATATCCCTAATTGGCAGCTCATAAGAGCACCTCCAGGGTCCCTTCAAGGCCAACAGCCCATTTTTGCATTTTCTTTGAATATTTAGGGCTGATTGAGTGACAAATTTGTCCTTTAAAATCATCTCAGCCTTAGGAGTGTTAGGGGAGATAGCCATATATTTATTTTATTTTATTTTATTTTATTTTATTTTATTTTTTAATATGAAATTTATTGTCAAATCGGTTTCCATACAACATCCAGTGCTCATCCCAAAAGGTGCCCTCCTCAATACCCATCACCCACCCTCCCCTCCCTCCCCTCCCCCATCAACCCTCAGTTTGTTCTCAGTTTTTAAGAGTCTCTTATGATTTGGCTCTCTCCCTCTCTAATCTCTTTTTTTATTCTTCCCCTCCCCCATGGACTTCTGTTAAGTTTGTCAGGATCCACATAAGAGTGAAAATGTATGGAAGGAAGATGGTGGCGTAGGAGGATGCTGGACTCACCGTGTCCTGCTAACCACTTAGATTCCACCCATATCTGCCAAAATAACCCAGAAAACACACAGAAAACTAGCAGGACAGACTCTTTGGAGCCAAGTGCAGATGAGAGGCCCAAGGAAGAGGGTAGGAAGGGTGGAGAGGTGGTGCACGCTACACAGACTGGTGGGAGGGATCTGGGGCAGTGGAGGGGCAGCCCGCCTGGCAAGGCAGAGCCCCTGAGTCTGGCTTGCAAAAGTGGAGGGGCTGGATGGAATGTGTTCTGACAGCCAGCGGGACTTAACATCTGGAATGTTATAAGTCAACAGCTCTGCTCCGAGAGCGAAAGGGCTAGAGGACACTGGAAGAAGAGGTAATGAGCCCTGGAAGACAGAGCTCAACTTGGTGGGGAACAAAGGCACTGGCCAGCGCCATCTCCCTCGCCCATCCCCCAGCCGTAATCCCAAAGGGAACCAGTTCCTCTCACTGAACTTGCTTGCACCCTGCAAACACCCAACACTGTGCTTCTGCGGATCCATCACTCTGATGGGTCTGCCTCCCTCCTGGTGCTGCAGGGCCCCTCCTGAAGTGGACCACTGAAGGCAAAGCAAGCTAAGTCTCCCCTCCCACCCCTGTGAACCTTTCAGATCCACCCCAGCAAATACGCCAGATCCCATCGAAGCAGCACCACAAGCCTGGCAGTGTGCAAGTAGTCCAGACAGGGGCCACCCCACTCCACAGTGAGTCTTGCCCCTGGGAGAGGGGAAGATAAGGTACACACCAGTCTGACTGTGTCCATAGTGGTGGGCTGGGGGCAGACATCAGGTCTGACTGTGGCCCCACCCACCAATGCAAGTTACTCCAGACAGCACAGGGGAAGAGCCCTGCAGTTCCAAGCCTCTCCAGGGACTATCCAAAATGACAAAACGGAAGACTTCTCTTCAAAAGAAACTCCAGGAAGTAGTGACAGCTAACGAACTGATCAAAAATGATTTAAGCAATGTAACAGAAAATGAATTTAAAATAATAGTCATAAAATTAATTGGTGGGCTTGAAAAAAGTATAGAGGACAGCAGAGAATCTATTACTACAGAGATCAAGGGACTAAGAAACAGTCAGGAGGAGCTAAAAAATGCTATAAATGATCTGCAAAATAAAATGGAGGTGGCCACAGCTTGGATTGAAGAGGCAGAGGAGAGAATAGGTGAACTAGAAGATAAAATTGTGGAAAAAGAGGAAGCTGAGAAAAAGAGAGATAAAAAAAATCCAGGAGTATGCGGGGAGAATTAGAGAACTAAGTGACACAATTAAACGTAATAACATACGCATAATGGGATTCCAGAGGAGGAAGAGAGAGGGAAAGGTGCTGAGGTGTACTTGAAGTAATCATAGCTGAGAACTTCCCTGATCTGGGGAAGGAAAAAGGCATTGAAATCCAAGAGGCACAGAGAACTCCCTTCAGACGTAACTTGAATCGATTTTCTGCATGACATATCATAGTCAAACTGGCAAAATACAAGGATAAAGAGAAAATTCTGAAAGCAGCTAGGGATGCTCTAACATATAAAGGGAGACCAATAAGACTAGTGACTGATTTATCTACTGAAACTTGGCAGGCCAAAAAAGAATGGCAGGAAATCTTCAATGTGATGAACAGAAAATATATGCAGCCCAGAATCCTTTATTCAGCAAGTCTGTCATCTAGAATGGAAGGAGATATAAAGGTCTTCCAAAACAAACAAAAACTGAAGGAATTCATCACCACTAAACCAGCCCTACAAGAGATCCTAAGGGGGATCCTGAGACAATGTACCAGAGATATCACTACAAGCATGAAACCTACAGACATCATGATGACTCTAAACCCATATCTTTCTATAATAACCCTGAATATAAATGGACTAAATGCTCCAACCAAAAGACATAGGGTATCGGAATGGATTAAAAAAACAAGACCCATCTATTTTCTGTCTACAAGAGACTCATTTTAGACCTGAGGACACTTTCAGATTGAGAGTGAGGGGATGGAGAACTATCTATCATGCTACTGGAAGTCAAAAGAAAGCTGGAGTAGCCATACTTATATCAGACAAACTAGACTTTAAATTAAAGGCTGTAACAAGAGATGAAGAAGGGCATTATATAATAACTACAGGGTCTATCCATCAGGAAGAGCTAACAATTATAAATGTCTATGTGACAAATACGGGAGCCCCCAAATATATAAAACAATTACTCACAAACGTAAGCAACCTTATTGATAAGAATGTGGTAATTGCAGGGGACTTTAATACTCCACTTACAACAATGGATAGATCATCTAGACACACGCTCAATAAAGAAACAAGGGCCCTGAATGATACATTGGAACAGATGGACTTGACAGATATATTTAGAACTCTGCATCCCAAAGCAACAGAATGTGCTTTCTTCTCGAGTGCACATGGAACATTCTCCAAGATAGATCACATACTAGGTCACAAAACAGCCCTTCGTAAGTATACAAGAATTGAAATCATACCATGCATACTTTCAGACCACAATGCTATGAAGCTTGAAATCAACCACAGGAAAAAGTCTGGAAAACCTCCAAAAGCATGGAGGTTAAAGAACACCCTACTAAAGAATGAATGGGTTGACCAGGCAATTAGAGAAGAAATTTAAAAATATATGGAAAAAATTGAAAATGAAAATACAACAATCCAAATGCTTTGGTATGCAGCGAAGGCAGTCCTGAGAGGAAAATACATTGCAATCCAGGCGTATCTCAAGAAACAAGAAAAATCCCAAATACAAAATCTAACAGCACACCTAAAGGAAATAGAAGCTGAGCAGCAAAGACACCCCAAACCCAGCAGAAGAAGAGAAATAATAAGGATCAGAGCAGAAATAAATAATATAGAATCTAAAAAATCTGTAGAGCAGATCAATGAAACCAAGAGTTGATTTTTTGAAAAAAGAAACAAAATTGATAAACCTCTAGCCAGGCTTCTCAAAAAGAAAAGGGAGATGACCCAAATAGATAAAATCAGGAATGAAAATGGAATTATTACAACCATTCCCTCAGAAATACAAGCAATTATCAGGGAATAGTATGAAAAATTATATGCCAACAAACTGGACAACCTGGAAGAAATGGACAAATTCCTAAACACCCACACACTCCCAAAACTCAAACAGGAAGAAATAGAAAGCTTGAACCAGTGAAGAAATTGAATCAGTCATCAAAAATCTCCCAACAAATGAGTCCAGGACCAGATGGCTTCCCAGGGGAGTTCTACCAGACATTTAAAGCAGAAATAATACCTATCCTTCTCAAGCTATTCCAAAAAATAGAAAGGAAAGTTAAACTTCCAGACTCGTTCTATGAAGCCAGCATTACTTTGATTCCTAAACCAGACAGAGACCCAGTAAAAAAAGAGAACTAGAAGCCAATATCCCTGGTGAATATGGATGCAAAAATTCTCAATAAGATACTAGCAAATCGAGTTCAACAACATATAAAAAGAATTATTCACCATGATCAAGTGGGATTGATTCCTGGGCTGCAGGCCTGGTTCAACATTTGCAAATCAATCAATGTGATACATCTCCATTAATAAAAGAAAAGATAAGAACCATATGATCCTGTCAATTGATGTAGAAAAAGCATTTGACAAAATTCAGCATCCTTTCTTAATAAAAACCCTCGAGAAAGTTGGGATAGAAGGAACATACTTAAACATCATAAAAGTCATTTAAGAAAATCCCACAGCTAATATCATCTTCAATGGGGAAAAACTGACAGCTTTCTCCCTGACATCAGTAGCATGACAGGGATGTCCACTCTCACTGCTATTGTTTAACATAGTGTTGGAAGTGCTAGCATCAGCAATCAGACAACAAAAGAAATCAAAGGCAGCAAAATTGGCAAAGATGAAGTTAAACTTTCACTTTTTGCAGATGACATGATATTATACATGGAAAACCCGGTAGACTCCACCAAAAGTCTGCTAGAACTGATACATGAATTTAGCAACATTGCAGGATACAAAATCAGTGTACAGAAATCAGTTGGATTCTTATATACTAATAATGAAGCAACAGAAAGACAAATAAAGAAACTGATCCCATTCACAATTGCACCAAGCAGCATAAAACACCTAGGAATAAATCTAACCAAAGATGTAAAAGATCTGTGTGGTGAAAACTATAGAAAGCTTATGAAGGAAATTGAAGAAGATACAAAGAAATGGAAAACCATTCCATGCTCATGGATTGGAAGAATAAATATTGTTAAAATGTCAATACCACCCAAAGCTATCTACACATTCAATGCAATCCCAATCAAAATTGCACCAGCATTCTTCTCGAAACTAGAACAAGCAATCCTAAAATTCGTATGGAACCACAAAAGGCCCCGAATAGCCAAAGTAATTTTGAAGAAGAAGACCAAAGCAGGAGGCATCACAATCCCAGACTTTAGCCTCTACTACAAAGCTGTCATCATCAAGACAGCATGGTATTGGCACAAAAACAGAGACATAGACCAATGGAATAGAATAGAAACCCCAGAACGAGACCCACAAATGTATGGCCAACTAAACTTTGACAAAGCAGGAAAGACTATCCAATGGAAAAAAGACAGTCTCTTTAACAAATGGCGCTGGGAGAACTGGACAGCAACATGCAGAAGAATGAAACTAGACCACTTTCTTACACCATTCACAAAAATAAAGTCAAAATGGATAAAGGACCTGAATGTGAGATAGGAAACCATCAAAACCCTAGAGGAAAAAGCAGGAAAAGACCTCTCTGACCTCAGCCGTAGCAATCTCTTACTCGACACATCCCCAAGGGCAAGGGAATTAAAGGCAAAAATGAACTACTGGGACCTTATGAAGATAAAAAGCTTCTGCACAGCAAAGCAAACAATTAACAAAACTAACAGTCAACCAACGGAATGGAAAAAGATATTTGCAACTGACATATTGGACAAAGGGCTAGTATCCAAAATCTATAAAGAGCTCACCAAACTCCACACCTGAAAAATAAATGATCCAGTGAAGAAATGGGCAGAAAACATGAATAGACACTTCGCTAAAGAAGACATCCAGATGGCCAACAGGCACATGAAAAGATGCTCAGCCTCGCTCCTCATCAGGGAAATACAAATCAAAACCACACTCAGGTATCACCTCACGCCAGACAGAGTGGCTAAAATGAACAAATCAGGAGACTATAGATGCTGGAGAGGATGTGGAGAAACGGGAACCCTCTTGCACTGTTGGTGGGAATGCAAACTGGTGCAGACGCTCTGGAAAACAGTGTGGAGTTTCCTCAAAAAATTAAAAATAGACCCACCCTATGACCCAGCAATAACACTGCTAGGAATTTGCCCAAGGGACACAGGAGTGCAGATGCATAGGGGCACTTGTACCCCAATGTTTATAGAGCACTCTCAACAATAGCCAAATTATGGAAAGAGCCTAAATGTCCATCAACTGACGAATGGAAAAGAAATTGTGGTTTATATACACGATGGAATACTACGTGGCAATGAGAAAGAATGAAATATGGCCTTTTGTAGCAACATGGATGGAACTGGAGAGTTTTATGTTAAGTGAAATAAGCCATACAGAGAGGGACAGATACCATATGTTTTCACTCTTTTTTTTTTTTTAACATTCTCCTAGCACTTACGTTTTTGGTTGTTGTTTTTTTTTTTTCATGTATGAACTTTATTCTTTTTGATATGAAATTTATTGCCAAATTGGTTTCCATACAACACCCAGTGCTCATCCCAAAATGTGCCCTCCTCAATGCCCATCACCCACCCTCCCTGCCCTCCCACCCCCCATCAACCCTCAGTTTGTCCTCAGTTTTAAGAGTCTCCTATGCTTTGGCTCTCTCCCTCTCTAACCTCTTTTTTTTTATTCCCCTCCCCCATAGACTTCTGTTAAGTTTCTCAGGATCCACATAAGAGTGAAAACATATGGTATCTGTCTTTCTCTGTATGGCTTATTTCACTTAGCATTACACTCTCCAGTTCCATCCACGTTGCTACAAAAGGCCATATTTCATTTTTTCTCATTGCCACATAGTATTCCATTGTGTATATATACCACAATTTCTTTATCCATTCGTCAGTTGATGGACATTTAGGCTTTTTCCATAATTTGGCTATTGTTGAGAGTGCTGCTATGAACATTGGGGTACAAGTGCCCCTATGCATCAGTACTCCTGTATCCCTTGGATAAATTCCTAGCAGTGCTATTGCTGGGTCATAGGGTAGGTCTATTTTTAATTTTCTGAGGAACCTCCACACTGCTTTCCAGAGCGGCTGCACCAGTTTGCATTCCCACCAACAGTGCAAGAGGGTTCCCGTTTCTCCACATCCTCTCCAGCATCTATAGTCTCCTGATTTGTTCATTTTAGCCACTCTGTCTGGCGTGAGGTGATACCTGAGTGTGGTTCTGATTTGTATTTCCCTGATGAGGAGCGAGGTTGAGCATCTTTTCATGTGCCTGTTGGCCATCTGGATGTCTTCTTTAGCGAAGTGTCTATTCATGTTTTCTGCCATTTCCTCACGAGATAGCCATATATTTAATGAGAGCCTCCCTCAACCTCTCCAGGAAGGCGATTGGGCTCTCATTTTGTGTTTGTAAAATAGTGGCTAATTTAGCATAATTTAAGGTATAAGGTATATAGATTTCTTTAATTTTTTTTCCTTAAAACATCTGTCTCATTAAGAGTCTGATTTAACAAAAGTATTATATCTTTCTAGGTCAACTCAAAAACATATGCAATATTCTGAGAAGCCTTTATACACTTCTCTGATCAGAAAATTTACCTAGATCTCCTTTTATCTGCCTTAAACCTTGTAAAGGTTTTTTTTTTTCTTTTGGCATTTTAGCTTCTTGTAAGGGAAACATGCCTGTTACACTACAGGGAGGGCCTGGTTAAGGTGGGTAGCAGGGAACAGAATTGTATTTTATTTGCATAGGAGGAGGAGGTTGAGTGGAAGACTTCCCTTCCTCCTTCTCTAGGTCTGTTTTGGGTACAGGTAAGGGGCCCTTAGTTGTGACCCTCCTGATTGCTGGACTTTAGAAAAGGTTGCCATTAAATTAGGATCTACCTTATATTGCTTTCTATTTTTTTTCTTAAGGTCCAAAAACAATGAACATATGGGAATTCTCCCCATTTCCCTTCACATTTGCAGAACAGGTCCAACTGTAAGATTGCATTGTCATTGATATTTCCCTCTGAGGGCCAGGTTCCCCCTTTCAATTTGTATTGGGGCCAAGCTTTTGTGCAAAAGAAAATGAATCATAATGCATTCTAAAGGAGTAATGGCCTGGGTTGGGGAATTACCCATCTGCTGGAAGCTGAGCTATCCCAGCTTGAATGGCAAGGCCGGGACTGTGGATGGATTGGTGACTGCAAGGCGGCCCACCGACAGTGAAGCTTCTTGTACTCCCGCTTTTAGGTAATTTGGCCTTAAAACTACCTGGGGTATTGTCTGTTGGCGAATTGCCCTCGACAGGCCCCCTGGGAAAAGAACCATTAGGAAAGAAAATAAGTTCCGTAAGAAATTGTGCGGCCTTACGTTTAGCCCTTGCCTTCCCCTATGGAGACTCCTCTACTTACAGAAAGGATAGCCTCATGCATTTGCCAGCAAAGGCAGCCAACAAAGAAGAGACATATGGATTTGAAAGCCCCACTCTGGTAACTAAGGAGTGTATCTATGGACACAGGTCACTCTAACCCCTAGGCCCACTTGGCCCCCAAGAGGCATTCCAGATGATGATTGAACCTAGTTGGTTAAAGTACAGAATGGTCCATTGGTTCCTAGGTGCATTGTCTCTCTGAGAATGTATAAGGTGTGGGTTTCTAAGGCCCTCTTGGCCCCCTTCCTGACAACTCGGACCCAGGCGGACACTTTTGTTATTCAAAATCACGAATGGTTCAGGGAAACAACTAACAGGTCATGTCCCTGTAACTGTTCCACTTGAGGTGTTGAGAGATAAATGACCTTTCATGAAAACAGCAAAGCAAATACTTTATAGATTACAGATAAACGTAGATACATAATAAAAACAATAAAAGAAATTCATCAATAACCAAAGGGCAGGAGGGAACATTATGAGAAAACAATCATGTTATTCCTTAATGGGTGATGACACAAAGGAACAATTTTAGAATTGGGTAATGTCAGAAAACATAGATGACGTATGCTACAAGGACATCACTAGCAAATATAATGCCACGTTTGCTACAATAAATCGGCCGGTTCAACACACTGCTGTTGTCTGTGTCCATTTTATTTTAGTTTTATTTTTTTATTTTTTATTTTTTTATTTTAGTTTAGTTTTATTTTCACTGATGCTGTTCTTCTTCTGGAACCCCTGGACCTGCTGGAGCTGGACTCTGGCACCCATCTATAGGAAAAAGGAAGATAGTTGTCCCTTATCTCAATTTCCCATAGCTGGCTGTAACCGGCAGCCAAAAGCCCTGTCAGTCTCTCCAGGTGCTGAGAGTAGTCATTCTTACCCAGGCTTGACCCCACCTCCCAGAGATGACCTGGTCTTTCCTGTTTTTTTCATACTTGGGGGTATGGACTGTGACCAAACAAGACCTCCCTGGGTGTCTTAGGTGGCACTAATTTTATTTTGGCTCAGCAGTAACTTACATATTGATCATTGGACATTGAGGAAAGGGGTTAAAGAGCCAAAGTCAAGGTCTATTTCCCTGCCTTTATCAACAATGCCCACATAAATATGTTTCAGCTATGTGGATATCCATTTTTGGCACACAGTGGGCTAAGTGTAGTAAAATGGCTGCCATGTACCTTAGTAAAAGCTCTTCATATATCATCCCTCACAGGGCAGAGGCATCCATTCCTCTGAACAGGAAAAACACAATGTGGAGGATTTGGAGGCCGGTACTAAGGGTATTGCCATCATTTCCCCAGCCTTTGGACCAAAGGGTGAGGAATTTTAATCTTAACCCCGTGTACTTTTAAAATCCATTTCTTTTAACCTTAGTCCATCCTGACCACACATAAAATTTCTTTTTAAAGATTTTTCCTTCACGAAACTTCTACAACTTTTCTTTGCATTTAGATTTTGTCCCAAGCCATTTCTCTCCAAATAACCAGTCTCATTTAGGACAAAATTACTTTCTTTCACCTTCAACAAATATATATGTCCATTTCTTATATTTTCTTTCATATCTCCTATTTTTCTACATGCAGAGTTGCTTTTCTTATTTTTATCAGTTTTACCTACATGTAGCAGAATTTTAACTCTTAGAAATCTTAGTTACATCAGAATTTTTTTTGAAGGACAAATATATGAATCCATTAAGCACAAAACATGTTTTCCCACAGATCCAAATATCCTTAGTTTTTTTACAAGTCAAAAGCACAGACCTACATATAGTAATTAGTGCTTTAGCCTCTTATCTGGTTAGATAGCCAATGAATTCAATCTCAATTTATCATGCAAGCAAAACTTTAACATTTCAACTTACCAAAGACTTTCAAATCTATCTTAACAATTACCCATGAAAACTTTGAGACACACAAAATTAACCATCACTTTAAGCCATCCTTTTGCTAACAAATTGGAACAGAGATAACATGACCTTATTTGACCTTCAGCAAATCTAGGTAGAATAAACATTTTTTTTTATGTTGATAAACATTGTCTATCTCAAACCAGCAAACTTAAATTAGCTTAAACACTGAATACGTTTTACTTGAGTCCAGGTAAGACAATTTGGCCCCCATGGTTAATTTTTACCTGGAACGTTGGTGGGGAAATCTGACTTTGGGGGTCTTTGATCCTCAACATCTAGGATGGGAGGAGGAGCTGATGGTGCCTGTGGCATTGAGGAGCCAGTTAAGCAGGCTGCCTCCCAGGTGGTGCAGAAACAGGAAGGAGGGAAGGAAAGGAGGGGCCAGCAGAAGGCAGGGAAGGAGAATTCCCAGTTTTAAATCTTGTCAATTCAGACAGAGGAGCAGACTCCAGGTTTCCTTTGTTTTGTTTTGTTTTGTTTTGTTTTCCAACAATGGAATTGGGCTGTCCGTGTCAGTCTGGAGAAGATGGGAATTTCCCCAAAACATAAGGAGTTTCGGCAGCTGCGTGGGAATATTCCTTAAAGTCCCAATTCTGAGGTAGAATTACCAGAGATAGCTGGCTCTATCATAGTCATTGACCAGGAAATGAATGAGAGACAAGTCCCCACATAGTCAAATGGTGACTCCAACCTGCCACCCAGTGCCCAGCGCCCAACGTCTTGGAGTTGCAGCCTCATTTCTCATCCCTTGTGGATTTACTAGTGCAACTCTGGGAGGTGAGCAGGCTCCCCTTCTGCCTGTTAAGGGCAGGTCTGCCAAAATGAACCCGAGTTCATCCCAGTCTGACGGGCGTTCCCAGAGCTAGTTCCTGGCCCTCATGGGGCCTTCACCAGGCACACCTGGAGGGCTAGTCTCCTGCAGATCAAGCGGTCCCCTGGTGCCAAGCGAGGTTGCCTCTCCTGGTGCCCTGAGGTTCGCATTCCCAGTTGCAAAACTCGAGCCCCCAAGTAATGTAGCAGGATTCTCGCAGAGTCCTAACACCGAGGCTTTTCTTTCCAGGAAGGAACTTTTTTCCTTTTAGTTTTGTTGATCATTTCCTCACTGTGCAGAAGCTTTTTGTCTTGATGAGGTCCTAATAGTTCATTTTTGCTTTTGTTTCCCTTGCCTCTGGAGACATGTCAAATAAGAAGTTGCTGTGGCCAAGATCAAAAAGGTTGTTGCCTGTTTTCTCCTCTAGGGTTTTGATGGTTTCCTGTATTACATTTAGGTCTTTCACCCATTTTGAGTTTATTTTCAGGTATGCTGTAGGAAAGTGGTCCACGTTCATTCTTCTTCATGTTGCTCTCCAGTTTTCCCAACACCAGTTGCTGAAGAGACTGTCTTTTTTCCATTGAGTATTCTTTCCAGCTTTGTCAAAGTTTAGTTGGCCATACGTTTGTGGGTCCATTTCTGGGTTCTCTATTCTGTTTCATTGATCTATGTGTCTGTTTTTTGTGTGAGTGCCATACTCTCTTGGTGATTACAGTTTTGTAATCAGCTTGAAGTCCAGAATTATGATGCCTCCAGCTTTGGTTTTCTTTTTCAACAACACTTTGGCTATTTGGAGTTCTTTCTGGTTCCATACAAATTTTATAATTGTTTATTCTAGCTCTGTGAAGAATGTTGGTGTTATTTCAATAGGGATTGCATTGAATATGTACATTGTTTTGGGTAGTATCGGCATTTTAAAAATATTTGTTCTTCCAATCCATGAATATGGAATGTTTTCCCATTTCTTTGTGTCTTCTTCAATTTTTTCATGTTTCTATAGTTTTCAGTGTATACATTTTTCAGTTCTTGGGTTAGGTTTATTCCTAGGTATTTTATGGCTTTCGGTGCAATTATAAATTGCATTCATTATTTGTGTATAGAAATGCAACCAATTTCTGTACATTGATTTTATATCCTGTGACTTTGCTGAATTCATGTATCAGTTCTAGTAGTTTTTTGGTGGAGTCTTTTGGGTTTTCCAAGTACCGAATCATGACATCTGCAAAGAGTGAAAGTTCGACTTCCTCTTTGCTCTTTTGGATGCCTTTTATTTCTTTTTGCTGTCTGATTGTGAGACTAGGACTCCCAATACTGTGTTGAATAACAGTGTTGAGAGTCGACATCCCTGTCATGTTCCTAACCTTAGGGGGAGAGCTCTGTTTTTCCCTATTGAGGATGATATTAGCTGTGGGTCTTTTGTACATGGCCTTTATGATCGTTAGGTATGTTCTTTCTATCCCTATTTTCTTGAGGGTTTTTATCAAGAAAGGATGCTATATTTTGTCAAATGCTTTCTCTCCCTCTATTTAGAGGATCATGTGGTTCTTATCCTTTCTTTTATTAATGTGATGTATCACATTGATTGATTTGCAGATATTGAACCAGCCGTACATCCCTGGAATAAATCCCACTTGATCGTGATGAATAATTCTTTTAATGTATTTTTGGATCCAGCTTGCTAGCATCTTGTTGAGAATTTTTGCATCCATGTTCATCATGGAAATTGGTCTGTAGTTTTCCTTTTTAGTGAGATCTTTTTCTGGTTTTGGAATCAAGGTAATGCCGGTCTCGCAGATGAGTTTGGAAATTTTCCTTCCATTTCTATTTTTTGGAACAGCTTCAAAAGAATAGGTGTTAACTCTTCTATAACTGTTTGGCAGAATTTTCCTGGAAAGCCATCTTGCCCCGGACTCTTGTTTGTTGGGAGATTTTTGATTACTGATTCAATTTCTTTACTGGTTATCTGTGTGTTCAAATTTTCTATTGCCCCCTGTTTCAGTTTTTGTGGTTTATATGTTTTTAGGAATTGGTCCATTTCTTCCAGGTTGCCCAATTTGTTGGCATATAGTGGTTTATAATATTCTTTTATTATTGTTTTTATTTCTGTTGTGTTGGTTGTGATCTCTCCTCTTTCATTCTTGATTTTACTTATTTGGGTCCTTTCCTTTTTCTTTTTGATCAACCTTGCTGGGCGTTTATCAATTTTGTTAATTCTTTCAAAGACAGCTCCTGGTTTCATTGATCTGTCCTGTTTTTTTTTTTTTTTTAACTTTGATAGCATTGATTTCTGCTCTAATATTTATTCTTTCCATCTTCTGCTGGTTCTGGCCTTTATTTTCTGTTCTTTTCCTAGCTCCTTTAGGTGCAAGGATTGGTGTGCATTTGAAACCTTTCTTCCTTCTTTAGGAAGGCCTGGATTGCTATATACTTCTCTCTTCTCACTGCCTTTGCTTCATCCCAGAGGTTTTGGGCTGCATGTTTTCATTTTCACTGGCTTCCATGTACTTTTCAATTTCCTCCTTAATTTCTTGGTTAACCTATTCATTCTTAATAGGATGTTCTTTAATCTCCAAGTATTCATGGTCTTGTCAAGTTTTGTCTTGTGGTTGATTTAAAGTTCCATAGCGTTGTGGTCAGAAAATATGTATGGTATGATCCCAGTCTTTTTGTGCTTGTTGAGGGCTGATTTGTAATCTATGTGATCTATTCTGGAGAATGTTCCATGTGCACTTGAGAAGAATATGTATTCTGGTCCTTTAGGATGAAATGTTCTGAGTGTATCTGTTAAATCCATCTGGTCCAGTGTGTCATTCAAAGTCATTGTTTCCTTGTTGCTTTTCTGCTCAGATGATCTGTCCATTGTTGTAAGTGGGATATTAAAGTCCCCTACTATTATTGCTTTACCAATGAGTCTTTATGTTTGTTAATTGGTTTGTTAATGGTTTATATATTTGGATGCTTTCGAGTTGAGGCCATATATATTTCTTCTTGATGGATAGATCCCTTAATTATGATATAGTGTCCTACTTCATCTTTGGTTTAAAATCTAGTTCATCAGATATAAGTGTGGTTACTCTGGCTTTCTTTTGATGTCCATTAGCATGATAGATGGTTCTCTAATGCTTCACTTTTTTTTTTTAATTTTTTTTTCAAAGTTTTTTATTTATTTTTTGGGACAGAGAGAGACAGAGCATGAACGGGGGAGGGGCAGAGAGAGAGGGAGACACAGAATGGGAAACAGGCTCCAGGCTCCGAGCCATCAGCCCAGAGCCTGACGCGGGGCTCAAACTCACGGACCGCGAGATCGTGACCTGGCTGAAGTCGGATGCTTAACCGACTGCGCCACCCAGGCGCCCCATCTAATGCTTCACTTTTAATCTGCAGTTGCCATTAGGTCTAAGATGAGTCTCTTATAAGTAGCATATAGATGGGTCTTGTTTTTGTTTTTGTTTTGTTTTGTTTTGTTTTTTGCCATCTTGATACCCTATGCCTTTTGATTGCCGCATTGAGTCCACTTACATTCAGAGTGATTATTGATGATATGAATTTAGTGCCATTGTATTGCCTGCAAAGTGGGAGTTTCTAGAGATTTTCTCTGTTCATTTCTGATATTTGTTACTTTTGGTTTTTCTTTCCCATGCAAAGCATTCTCCTTAATATGTCTTGAGGGGCTGCTTTAGTGGTCACAGATTCCTTTAGTTTTTGTGTCTGTGAAACTCCTTATTTCTCTTTCTATCCTGAATTAAAGCCTGTTGAATAAAGTATTTTTGGCTGAATATTTTTCCCATTTAGCTGATTGAATACATCATGCCATTCCCTTCTGGCCTGCCATGTTTCTGTGGAGAGATATGCTGTGAACTTGATTTGTCTTCCCTTGTAGGTCAAGGACTTTTTTCTTTTTGCTGTTTCAGGATTCTTTCCTAGTCTGTGTATTTTGCAAATTTTACTGTGATATTTCTTGGCATTGACTGGCTCTTGTTGATTTTGATTGGAGTTCTCTGTGTCTCCTGGATTTTAATGTCTGTTTTCCTCCCCAGGTTATGGAAGTTTTGAGCTATAATATATTCAAATACACTGTCTGCCCCTTTTTCCCTGAGCTTTTTCTTCTGGAACTCCTATGACACAAATGATGCTACATTTTATGGAGTTACTGAGTTCTTTAAGTCTACATTTGTGATCCAATATTTTGCTTTCCCTCTTTTTTTAATGTCTATTTATTTTTTTTATTATTTTTTTAATGAAATTTATTGACAAATTGGTTTCCATACAACACCCAGTGCTCATCCCAAAAGGTGCCCTCCTCAATACCCATCACCCACCCTCCCCTCCCTCCCACCCCCCATCAACCCTCAGTTTGTTCTCAGTTTTTAACAGTCTCTTATGCTTTGGCTCTCTCCCACTCTAACCTCTTTTTTTTTTTTTTCCTTCCCCTCCCCCATGGGTTCCTGTTAAGTTTCTCAGGATCCACATAAGAGTGAAACCATATGGTATCTGTCTTTCTCTGTATGGCTTATTTCACTTAGCATTACACTCTCCAGTTCCATCCACGTTGCTACAAAGGGCCATATTTCACAAAGGGCTAGTATCTAAAATCTATAAAGAGCTCACCAAACTCCACACCCGAAAAACAAATAACCCAGTGAAGAAATGGGCAGAAAACATGAATAGACACTTCTCTAAAGAAGACATCCAGATGGCCAACAGGCACATGAAAAGATGTTCAGCGTCGCTCCTTATCAGGGAAATACAAATCAAAACCACACTCAGGTATCACCTCACGCCAGTCAGAGTGGCCAAAATGAACAAATCAGGAGACTATAGATGCTGGAGAGGATGTGGAGAAACGGGAACCCTCTTGCACTGTTGGTGGGAATGCAAATTGGTGCAGCCGCTCTGGAAAGCAGTGTGGAGGTTCCTCAGAAAATTAAAAATAGACCTACCCTATGACCCAGCAATAGCACTGCTAGGAATTTATCCAAGGGATACAGGAGTACTGATGCATAGGGGCACTTGTACCCCAATGTTCATAGCAGCACTCTCAACAATAGCCAAATTATGGAAAGAGCCTAAATGTCCATCAACTGATGAATGGATAAAGAAATTGTGGTATATATACACAATGGAGTACTATGTGGCAATGAGAAATAATGTCTATTTATTTTTGAGAGACAGCAAACTCGAGCGCAGGAGGGGCAAAGAGAGGTGGGGAACAGAGGATCCAAACACAGCCTCTGTGCTGACAACAGGGAACCTAATGTGGGGCTTGGTCTCGCAAACTGTGAGATCATGACCTGAGTGAAGTTGAACGCTTAACCGAC